>NC_140827.1:2387500-2402500 GCF_050613455.1 Vespa mandarinia | reverse complement strand
GCCTTATTCATCTGACTATATTTCGATGCTATTATAATATATTTCGTATTCACATTGTTATTGATAAAAGAAAGATAATTAGAAATAGAGAATTAGAAGCATTAGAATTAAGAAATAAAATGACGAAGACAATATATCTTAATGATAGAAACGTCAAATAGAAACGAACCTAATTATTAAAAATCGTTTGTTTAGCATATGTCTTCGACTTCACACTTTCGTAGGAACATTTTAAATTAGAATTTCTAATCATTTATCTTTCATTGGAGAAAATGTGTTTGCAAAAGATAAAACGATTCTTAAAAATAGCTAATTATCTATCTATATATCTACACACACACACACACACACACATCTTTGTTTCGTAAAATTCGAAACAATCTCGATATCTTCGATTAATCGAATGATCAAAAAAAAAAAAAAAATCCCACAAGTATAAATAAGAAACAAATATTTGTTTATTTATTTATTTAATAATTAATATACATATATATATATAAAATAAACAAAATTCGATATTTGTGATTAATTCCATAAAAAAAAAAAAGAAAAAAAAAATAGAAAAAGAAAAAAATGCCGAAAGAAATAAATACATCGAACAGATAATTGTTCGAAGATTCGAGACGTATATCGAAACTTTCGATTGATCGAACGATAAATGAAAAGAGACAGAGAGAGAGAGAGAGAGAAACAGGAGGGGGGGGGGAGAGAGAGAGAGAGGAAATAAAAAAACGTAAAAAAAAAAATCTATACATATACATCGAAAACAAGATTTTTGAATATTCAAGACTACTTTCGATTTTCGATAAATATGTCGCAATCGATATAAAATCGATCTGTTCGATCAAATTAAATATCGCAAATAATGAAAATAAAAAGCGTACGTAAATTGAACGAAAGATTTTCGAACATTCGAGATTAAACTGTCGAAAAAGAAAAGAAAAGAAAAGAAAAGAAAAGAAAAGAAAAGAAAAGAAAAGAAAAGAATAGGAAGAGAGAGAGAGAGAGAGAAAGGATAAATAAAAAAATAATGAATAGATAAGAAAGAATAGATAACAAAATAATAATTAACAATAATAATTAATAATTAACTATCGATGCTATTTATCGTGATAAAACTATTTACCGCCGGAAAAAAAAAAAGAAAAAAAATAAAAAAGAAAAAAAAAGATCTAAAAAAAAGAAGCCGAACTTTCGTGAAACATTAAAAAAACGAAGGAAATACGTTTAAAGTAATGAAACGGACGGTTGTTCTCGATCAAATGACGTAATAACATAATCGTCAATAATAACAAAAACAGCGATGAAAACGACCTAGTCGACGACGACACGGCCACGACGACGACGACAACAAAAAACAACAACATAGGAAAATATTATACTACGCGACGAAACCAACAATTCTCCACGCGACGTTATCGCCATTTCTCTCTCTCTCTCTCTCTCTCTCTCTCTCTCTTTCTCTCCTTTTCTCCTTCTCTCTTTCTCTCCTTCTCGCTCTCTCTCCTTCTCGCTCTCTCTCCTTCTCTCTTTCTCTCTCTATCTCTGCTCTGTATCTCCCCCTTCGTTCAAAGCAATCTAGGAGACATAAACCCTATCGAAAAAAAAAATAATAATAAAAAAAAAAAAAAAATAAAAAAAACAAAAATAGAACAAAACAAAATTACAGTGAATTAAAATGAAATGAAATAATACAAAAGAAAATAAAATTATAGTTAAAGAAAGGGAAGGAAAATTATAGTGAAAAAAGATAAAATAAAATTGGAAAAAAGAAAAAAAAAAAAAAACAGAACAAAACGAATCAAAATAAAATAAAATAAAATAAAATAAAATAAAATAAAATAAAACAGAACAGAACAAAAAATTAAATGGTATAAGCCAAAGGGAAACGAAATAAAATAAAATTATAATGAAATGAAATGAAATGAAATAGAATGAAGCAAAACGAAATAAAAGAAAAATATAAAAAGGAAAGAATAAAATAAAAACAAAAAAAAAAAAAAAAAATTATACTCGTCTCGTATCCCGTTGTCGACGTTCTCTCATTGTCGTCAAAAGAAAGAAAGAAAGACAGAAAGACAGATAGGCAGAGACAGAGAGAGAAAGACAGAGACAAAAACAGAGAAAGAGAGAGAAAGAGAACGAAAGAAAAAAAGAAAGAAAGAGAGAGAGAAAAAAAGAGAGAGAGAGAGAGAGAGAGAGAGAGAGAGAGAGAGAGAGAGAGAGAGAGAGAGAGAGAGAGAGAGAGAGAGAGAGAGAGAGAGAGAGAGAGAGAGAGAGAGAGAGAGAGAGAGAGAGAGAGAGAGAGAGAGAGAGAGAGAGAGAGAGAGAGAGAGAGAGAGAGAGAGAGAACAAATCGACGCGCTTTTCATTGCATCGGATCGCGTCGGATCGGATTGAATCGGATTACGTCGCGTCGCATCGTATACTCGGCGTTTACGGACACGCCAAAAAGCATGCTCTCCTCGTTGTCGCGCGCGAGAGAGAGAGAGAGAGAGAGAGAGAAAACGCGCATTTACGCGCTCGAGCATATATACTCCACTCAACGAATATATAATACTATTTACTATTACTATTACTACTACTACTATTTGCTCTATCAATACACCTCCTCTTCCTACTCCCCCTCTCATCAACATTCTCTTCTAACCAATAAACTAATATATATAAGTAGTAATCGAATAAGTAAGTATTAAGTACCTACGAGTATGTTATATCTAACTAAATATATACATATATATATATATACATTAATACATATGTATGTATGACATATGTATGGATATATATATATATATATGTATATATACACGACTGTGAAATGAAGTTGCACATTGTGCGCATAAACGTAGTCTCGGTATAAGAAAAGAAAAAGAAAAAGAAAAAAAAGAAAAAAAAAAAGAGAGCGAACGAGCGAAAGAGAGAGAGAGAGAGATTGAGAGAGGAGAAAGAGAGAGAGAGAGAGAGAGAGAGAGAGAGAGAGAGAGAAAGAACGTAAACAAGAAGCTTCTCTTCTCTCTCACTCCCTCACTCCTCTCTATCTCTTTTTCATTCTCACTCTTTCTCTCTCTCTCTCCCTCTCACTCTCTCTCACTCTCTCTCTCTCTCTCTCTATATATATATATTCATATCTCTCTCTTTCAGAAAACGTTTTCAACGTTTTTCATAACGTAACGTGTGCGTTAGAAAGAGAAAGAGAATAACTTATATGGAAAACATTGAAGTAAAAAAAAGAAGAAAGAAAAAAAAAAGAAAGACAGAAAGAGAGAGAGAGAGAGAGAGAAAAAAAGAGAGAGAGAGAGAGAGAGAGAGAAAGAGACTGTCCCTTAAGATAAGGACCTACTGTGATTTCCTTACTCTGCTCGTGACGTCCGATACTTCTCGCATGATCGCTTCAAATGCTGCCGTTTCCTGCGCCTCCTTCTGGTTGAGCAAGGCAATCTTTTCACTGAATTTCCGTGGATTCGCCATGATGGCTCTCTCTCTCTTAGCGGCCGCCACTGGACTTTTCCGAGATCGGACTACACACACACACACTAGGAAATTGCTAATAGACACGACGAGGAGACAGAAACGAGGAGAGAGAGAGAGAGAGAGAGAGAGAGAGAGAGAGAGAGAGAGAGAGAGAGAGAGAGAGAGAGAGAGAGAGAGAATGAAAGAGTAGAAAGATAGAGAGAGAGGGAGTGACAGAGAGGTGGGGAAGAGAGAAAGAGAGAGAGAGAGAGAAAAGAGAGAGAGAGAGAACCAAACTCGCTGAACGTTCTTTTACAATCCACGGTGGTGGTGTGAACGCAACGACGAGTCGACGTGCGCGTTTCCCTTGCGCGTTTTTTCCCTTTCTGTCCCTTACCCCTTCCCCCGCCCCCACCAATTTCCAGCCGTCCCTTCTCTAACTCCACTTCACTCCACTATCTTTCTCTCTCTTTCTTTCTTTCTTTCACTTACTCTCTTTCTCTTATTCTCTCTCTCTCTCTCTCTTTTTCACTCTGACTCTCTCTCTCTCTCTCAGTCTCGATCACTCACTCTCTCACTTTAAAGGAACCTCCTTTTCATCGACACACGATTAAGAAGGAGAATAGAGAAGAGAACACTATATTAACTTTTTCTTATATATGTATATGTATACACGCTGTACGCACGATACACGCGCGCACACACACACACACACACACACACACACACACACACCAGACGTAGGCGCGCGCGCACGCACGCACGCACGCACGTACGTACGCACGCACGCACTCACGGAAAAGAAATAGAAAGAAGAATACGCACGGACGGCACGTCCGTCGTAACACAACAAAACTCGTGTGAATTCACGAACGCGGTACACACACGCGCGCGACGTACTAGTCGATACGACTAAGACACACTATTAAACACACCACCACTGAAGAACAACACACCACCACCACCAACCACCACCACCACCACCGAGTTTGTTCCGTTCGTTAGTTTGCTTGCTCGCTCGCTTGCTTGCTTGCTTACTTGCTCGTTTTCTTTCTCTCTTTCTTTTTCTCTCGTAGACGTCGTTCGTTTGTTAAACTAACTAGCTGAGCTAGCTAGCTCGCTCCCTCGTTTGCTCGCTCGCTTGCTTGCTTGCTTGTTCAGCTCGGCTCAATTCGGTTCAACTCGGCTCGGCTCGGCTACGGCTCGCTCCGCTCCGCTCAGCTTAGCTTAGCTTAGCTTAGCTTAGCTTAGCTTAGCTTTGCTTTACTTTGCTTTGCTTTACTTTGCTTTGCTTCGATCAACCTCAGCCTTGATTCTCTTTCTCTCTCTCTCTCTTTCTTTTTTTCTTTCTTTCTCTCTTTCTTTTTTCTTTCTCTCTTTCTTTCTCTCTTTCTTTCTCTCTCTCTTTCTCTCTTTCTTTCGTTCGTCCGTTCGTTCGTTCACTTTTCAAATCCGTAACCGACTGCCTTCTCGATGGCACTGACGATCCACTACGATACCCTAAATTATGCGGCACTGCGCGCCACACGTTACGCGCAGCAACACCATTTTCGCGGGCCCATTGGTCGACATCGTTTTCGACATCGACAGCGCCCTCATGTTCGTTTATTAACGATCAGAGTACGTACTTACGTACGCATATACGTAACGCGTACGTTCTTCTTCGTATTAATTCGATATAAATTTAGCCGAATAAATTAGAAAATATTTGAAACTATAAGAGAAAATATATTTACGATTTTTGTGTATTTTTAAAAAGTCGAAGAGAATTTTATTTTGGTACTTTTTTTCTTTTTCTCTCCTTTTCTATTCTTTTTTTTCCTTTTTTTCTTTTAATTTATTTATATATTTATAACCTTTATTTTACGCACGAAGGAACACGTTTGTCTGTGATATCTCGATAGTGATGCTTCTTTTTATTTCCCCTCTTTCGATACTCGATTCCGATTGGTAGAAATGCTTAGAATCATTTCTATTGGTCTCACGACCAATAGAACATTACATGTTCTTCGTGTAGTAAGACGTAATTTATCGGTAAACTAGATCTCTTTTTTTTGAATACAGGAAAATATTTAATTTATTTGAAAGATCAGACGAATTTTTATTGTGATGTTTATATTTTAATATAATGTGTATGTGCGTATGTATGTGATTCTTTAATGACGACGATTTTGTAATTATAATTCTTGATTCTGATTGGTCAAAATATTTCATTAATTCCTATAGACGATACGGAATATGCGTTTCTATATACAAGATTTTTCACAAAGATACTTTATAATATCGATTTTAAAATGTAAGCGGTATCGTTATAAAATACTTTTAATTTTTAAAAAATTAGATTTTTATTAAGTGATTTTTATGATATTAATTAATATCTCTCGCATTTTGTATTTATTCGGAAAATACGATTTATCCTTTCGTATATTTCTTTAAACAAATATCATTATATCTGGAAAATATATATATATATATATATATATATATATATATATATATATATATATTTTTTTTTGATAGGTTATCTTAATAAAAGTAAATTAGAATATTTATTACATAAAATAACTACAAAAATCTTCTTAATATTTTCATCTTGCAAAAAGTAACCTTCTTTTTTTCCCCTACAATCTAATGATTTATTTTTTTCTCTTTCTTTTTATTATAATGGTTTTAGCTATTAAATGATGATTAAATTAGCTCCCTACATACATTTCAGAGTGATTAAGATGTTTGATCGTCCAATAAGTATCCCTGTCCTGCATATAATCTCGTTTAAATGTGTAATTGCTTACGCACTTATGATCAGTTTTTATAAAATTAATAAACCTCTGGCTTTTAATTTCTTCCTTAATATTAATGCCTGGTAAGTAATGTATAATAAATTCCAATTCTACTGTTTTCTTTTCTATAAGAAAATATATATGAAACAAAATGTCTATTTAATAGATATAAAATCATCCTGATTTCTATATCAATTCAATTACCTTCTGATTCTATTGAGCATTTAATATTATAAGGCAAGCATAATAATATATTTTCTTCTGTCATAGCAATAAGTTTTCTTTCCTCTTCTGTTAATGTATTCACTTTTAATTTTAAGATATCTAATACATAATCATCTACAAGATTTTCTAATGAATCATAATCTTTATTTGATAATGCTATGGATACCATTGATGCAGCCTAAAAGTAATTTTATTAATTAATTTTATTATTATTATATCTTTAATAAGATTCACATTAATGAAAAAAATTTTAATTGGAAAATTATAATTGATAAATTTTGATATAATATTTAACTTACTTTTTTAACAGACTCCATAATATCCTTAATCTTAAAATCTGAATCCTTTATTATAAATGGTATACATACTTCATACCATTGTATTTTGATGAAATTAAAAAAAGATTGTGTGATATAAATCGGACCAGGTATGAGCTGTGGTAAAACTATTTTTCTCATATTCTTTTCATTTTGTGAAAAATTTCTATATATTATATTTCCTTTGGAGGTTATAGATGGCAATATTAATTCTTTAGATTGATATCCTTTCATTCCCAATATACAATTATTATATGCTACGGATACATACAAGTTTCGTAAATCTAATCGCGTAATAGTCCTTTTAATAACCACACCTAACATTTTTAATTTCTAATACAAAATGTGTATTATTCTTTAGCATCTATTTATATGTAAGCCAACAGTATATAGTACACGTATAACATGGATACATACGAAAATATTTTCAATACTTTTTTTTTTTTCAATCATTTTTACGATAAATTTTATTATTTTATCATTAATTCTCTGATAAAATATTACCTATATATCGTAATAACAATTATTCTTTCATTTTGTTAAATATATTAATGATACAAGGAAAATATACAGATATATTTTTAATTAATACAATATTTTGCAATAATCTTTAATAGAATTATTAAACGTATATGAATATTAATTCATTTAAATGATATTTATATCCGTTCATTCATAGATATAAACATTAATATCTATTATTTAATCTTACAATGTTTTTGAATTTCGCGCTTTATTTTAGTTTATTTATTTTTTTTTTTTTCTTTACCAATTACTTTGTTGCTTTCATTCGATGTATCTAATTTGACGTCGTCACGAGAACTTACATGTTCACAAAAATAACAAAATATATTTTATTATTAAATTATAGATATTTGTCCAAAATTAGTTATAGACATTTATTAATGATAACGTTGGTAAGACTGTTACGTAAAGATAGTTACTCTTGTGAGTTTTACCGTGCTCTTATTAAAATCCTTAAATTTATTATCATTTATATATTATCTCTCTCTCTCTCTCTCTCTCTCTTTCTCATTTTTTCTCTATCATTTCTTTTCTTTATTTTTAACGCAAGAATTAATAACATTAAAAACAAATTATGAGATTAACCAATTATTTATTTAAAAGAGTAGCAGAATGGACAAAGAAATATTCGAATTTACCTGATTCCTATATAGATCGTACTATGCGACAGGTATGTCATTTAATTGTCATTTTTATTATAAATATAATAATGACATCTTATTGGATATTTTTATTAATATCATTATATTTGAATTAAAATAGGTTTATTGGCGTACACCTCGAGGTAAACCACAATATCTTCCACGTACTCTTGAACGTAAACGTTATTGGTTTTCCATTTATAAACCATGGACGAATAATTTTAAAATAGAAAATATTAAACCTTTGTTACCCGATTATATACATATAGAGCCTATAAAAGATTGGAGTTTTTTTCGTGGCGACAGGGTAATTAAACATTTCTTATTTTTTTTCTTTTTTTGGTCTATTTTATAATCTTAGGTTATGTCTTCCCTTTTTTTTTATTTATATGATCTCTTTATTGTTACCTTATTTGTCATTTATGAAATATATATATAATATATATATATATATTTATAGATATTGTTGTTATTTATTGTAGGTTGAAATATTAATAGGAAAAGATAAAGGTAAACAAGGTATAGTAAGAGACATAATACAGGAAAGAAATTGGGTTTTTGTGGAAGGACTTAATACAAAATTGGAATGTATTGGAAAAACTAAAACATTTCCTGGAATATATATATCAATGGAACAACCATTATTAGTTACCAGGGATATTCTTTTAGTAGATCCACATGACTTGTATGTATTTCTATTAAAAGATTTATCATTTATTAATTGATCTTTTTATTATTATTATTATTATTATTATTATTATTATTATTATTATTATTGTTATTATATTATTTATTTTCTGAAATTAGAAATGGTACTCAAATTGAATGGAGATATACAGATGAGGGTAATAAAGTACGTGTATCTGTTAGAACTGGTAGAATAATTCCAATGCCTGAATCTGCATTGGAAACGATAGATTATAAACATCCAAAACTTTATAAAGAACAAAGTAAAGATACGACCAAAGAGGAAGTAACAAAAGTAACATTTAAAGTAAGAGTAAGAGTTATTGTAACATTTAATAATATGATATAATTTAATTCAATTTAATTACAATATCTTTTTCTATACATTTAGCCGGTTTTAAAAACTTTCGAAATGGATATTATGGATAATATGGGTATCAAGGAAGATCGTACATCTAAAAAATCGTATTGGTATTAGATTATATTGTAAGTAGATAGATATATATATATATATATATAAATAAATTTCTTACATAAGCAAAAGCTATATATATATATCAATTGGAATAATTTTTATCAAAATATATTGATTTATTTATTTATGACACACCGTTTGTTAAGAAAAATGTTATCTGTTGATTTTTACCATCATGATGTAATATTATTTTTACAAGATCAAAGCTTGTAGAAAAATATTACAAAAATCCCATTTTATTATCATATGTTGATTATATGAGTGTATGTTAAAAAAAAAAAAAAAAAAAAAAAAGAAAAGAAAAAAAAGAAGAGTGATCTTCACCCATCTCTTTTATTTTTTTCTTGTTTTTCTTTTTCTTTTTCTCTTTTTTTTTTTTTTTTTTTTCTTTTTTCCTTTTATATTAGAAAATACACTGAGACATGGCTTTTGTTTATAAATTCCTGTATTTAGATATGTATGTAGAAATTATTTGTTAATCGTTAATTGTTATTTAGGATTGAACAATATCAACTTTCTTTTTTCTTTTTTTTTTTTTTTTTCTTTTTTTTTTGTGAATTTAATCGTAAATCCATATAATTATATTAGATGTCCGATTAGAGCAGAAAAATAATTTTAGTTTATCTCGTATTTTACTTTTTCTTTTTTCTTTCTTTTTTTCTTTTCTTTTCTTTTCTTTTCTTTTGTTAATTTATCTTATTAAACAACGTCACGCATACATATCACAGTACAATTTTTTACAAACGCACACAGATCCCCGGAACACTCTGTTTTTGAAATTTAAATAATAATCCAATATTAATATATTTTTCCTTATATT
The DNA here is from genome assembly GCF_050613455.1 of Vespa mandarinia. NCBI lineage: Eukaryota > Metazoa > Arthropoda > Insecta > Hymenoptera > Vespidae > Vespa > Vespa mandarinia. The sequence continues at coordinate 2,392,577 of NC_140827.1, read as the reverse complement.
AACACACAACATTTTTATATTATCTATGTCACTTTGTTAAATATTGCTTCATTTTTTTTTTATATATATTCTTTTTTTCTTCATGATTATTTCTCTTTTATTTTTTTTTTTTTTTTTTTTTTTATTTACAAATATTCATTCATTTATTTTGCCTAACAATGTGGATTTAGAAAAGATCCCAGAAAATTGTACAAATTATATTCTTTTCTCTTTTTCTTTTTCTGTTTCCTTTTTTTTTTATATATATATATATGTATGTATACATATATATATAAGCATAATCCATAACAATAAAAATTTCATAACATAATCAATATAAGTAAATTTTTAATAATTTTTTTTTACACATTTGGACGAAGAAACGAAGAAAGTTTTGTATTAAGAAGCAACGTAACATGATAAATCGTAATAATAATAATAATAATAATAATAATAATAATAATAATAATAATAATAATAATAATAATAATAATAATAATAATAATAATAATAATAATATTAATAATAATAATTTTTTTTTTAGGTTAACAAGATCTTATAACATATATTTTATTAATTAATAATTATGCAAATCCGTGATGCACTGCATTATATGTATATATATATATATATATATGTATATATATATATATATATATATATATATATATATAATATGATATATATATATACTCATTGGAGAAACTATTAAGCCGTGTTTAATCTCTTTATAGATTGTATAATATATTCTGGTAAAAAGAGAGCCTCTAAAGAGGGTACAGGGGGGACGAGGGAAACTATTATGAAAAATATTCAGTATTATTTACGCGTTACGCAGTTAAATTGTTTAACTACGACGGTAAATATGACTTAATTAGCGAGGATTTAGGATTGAACTATACGAACTATTTAAACGATCGATAGTATTATTGCACTGAGTCAGCACTAATTTTTTTAAGGTTATGTTATCGAAAATTCAAGTAAGTAAATGCATTTTCTAATTTCTTTTCTTTTCTTTTCTTTTCTTTTCTTGATTATTTCAGCAAATATTGTACTTTCTCGTACATGGTATAACCTCAAAAACAAAAACAAGATAGGTTATATATATACACACACACATATATATATATATATATGTATATGTATATGTATATGTATATGTATATAGTTTTTCTTTTTCATTCGTGTGTATAGATTTTTTCGTCTCAATAATCGAGATATAAATCTGATCTGAGAGATAGACAATTTCTTGAAAATTGAATTTCATGATGTAAAAACAGAAAAGGAAAGTCAATTATTATTTACTACAGTTCACGAGGACTTGGTGGCAGGGTGCCTGACTAGGAGGTTCACTTCACCGTCGTGTAATTTTTTCATCAGAGACCAAGCTTCTATCCTTGACATTCTTGTAACATCACTACCGTTTACTTCTAGTAATTGGTCCCCTGCCTTTAAGGCACCTGTCTTTTCAGCAGCACCTCCTAAATTATTTAATAAAATAATGATATAAATTTAATTATAATTATATTTTATTTGGTATTAAACATTTAAATGATATTTTTATTATTTTGTAGATATTTTAAACTCACCAGTAAATATTTTCTTTATTACCAATGGTCTGTCTCCAAGAGGACTATCACGTCCTCCTTCTAAACTGAATCCAAGACCAGCTCCATCTTTGTAAACTGCGACCATTGATGGTGGACCCCAAGCAGTATCTTCTACAGCATTTATTTCGAATCCTAAGAAAATCAATGTTTAGATAGAGTTAAACATATATATATATATAGATATATTGTTTGTCATATTAATCCTAGTTGTGAACACATATCAAAATAATCTTTAATTGTACATTTGGGAATGTGCTACATTACACTTTGAATAGTACTTTAAATATCTGTCATTTATACAGAATGAATAATATGAAATGAAATTGAAAATATAAATAAGAATGAAATTTAATATATTCTTGAAAATCTTAGAAATAATAATTGGTAGATTATTAGAAAAATACATTAGCAATTTTCTAGATTATAAAAAAAATTCATGAATCGTGCAATGCACAAATTATTTCAATTGATCTGGTGTGTTTCTAAAAAGAAAAAAAAAAAAAAAAAAGGAAAACAACACAGATGCAAAACTAGGATTAATATTTATATTCAATATGTTTCAAAACTAATGAAATGTTAAATGATTATTACCTTCAACAATGGTTTCGACACTGGCAGTCCTTGATCTCAATTTACAACCTTCATCGATTCTTGCTCTTGATACAACCAAAACAACTTCTGATCTAGGTTGTTTTAAAACAGTTAGGCTCTCCCTATGCGTAAGACCACGTGTACTTCTACCATTAATACTAAGTATTCTGTCTCCTCTTTGAACACGACCATCCTTATCGGCAATAGAATGAGCTAAGACACGATGAACAGTGATCTCTTTGACTTCGCAATCGGCACCACCAGCCAAAGTTATTCCAACACTTCCTGTTGGATTTTCTTTATGTAATAAGACTACTATAACGTCATGAGCACAACGAGCTTCCTCTAAGCTAGCTTCTTCTACGAGCTGAGCTAATTCCTGTTGTGAAATTAAACTTGTACTGCTAGCCAATGAGCTTATACTACCAAATTGTTCGCTACAAAATCTTTCATTGTCCGTTTCCGTTCCGATCGATGATACATTCTCATCAATGCTACTGTCCAAACTTGGAAATCGATTGTGAGACGAAACTGGTGTTACCTGTTGTTGATTTTGACCATTTGTTGTAGCATCAATTTTATCCAAGGCCTTTTTCATGTCTGTCACACTGACGCTACGTCTACCCAAATTTCTAGCAGTTGGTATCTTAGACGTATTGCTCTTTGATTTATCTGTTATTTCTGTATCGTCATTGTTATCAAAGATCCTTGATCTACCTAACGTTGGAATCTTTGAGATGAACGTTTTATCCTCTCGCCAGGTATCATTAGAATTCGTTGATGTCTTTTTGTTAAAACGATTGATGTCCCTTGATTCTGAAAAAAGTCTTTGCGACGACAGACCACTTCCATTTTCTGTTCTACCTTCGATACTTTGCGTTCTTAACAATTTTGGAGATGGACTTTCTACTTTTGCGCTTAATATATCCTCTAAGCTCATTTGACTTTTTGATCTACCGAAACTAACATCATCGACATGTATAGCCGATCTTGATCTACTTCTAGTTGTTAGAATAGTCAATAGATCATTTTGATCATCCTGCGTCTTTTTTATTGGTGAACCAACTTTACACCTTTGTTTCATAGTTTCTTGTGAAATTTCTTCGGTTTCCTTTTGAACAGACCTATTTTTCAAGGTTATATCATTGGAATTGTATTCGTTCGTTGTACCACGTGATACAGTTTGACTTTTCAAGGTCACCGGATTGACCTTTTCCATCGTATTAACTAACTTCTCTTCTGCCGCCGATCTAGCCAAAGCTTTGGCCTCTGCTCTAACCCATTTCTTCAAATCGTTAGAAGGTTCTAACATTTCTGATTTTGGTGGTCTCACGGCCGGTGTAATGATGGTTCTTTTAGGTGGTAATTTAGGTTCTTCGATTTTTCTCTGTAATTGATCATCATCCTCTAAGAAAGAATCGGTAACTTCAATATAAGCTATTTTAATATCCTGTTTAACTTGGACACCATTGTTAGGATTATTTTTCCTTCTAATGGTTCCGCTATTTTCAGGATTTGTTTCCTCTTCATCGGTAAATTTTCTTTGGATTAATGGTGAACCATTCAAGTCTCTACCACTTCTACATCTTGCACTTGCCAATATATTTTTTCTATTTATCGCTTCAACGCTTTGCGGCTTGAGTACTCTTCTTGACAAAGATTCAGCGCTGGCCTGTGAACCCGATGTCAAGGTCGACGAGGTACTACAATTTGTTTCTGTACTATTTGATCTTCTCAATGTTTGCCTTTGAGGAATTTGTGAATTCCTGGCTGTATTATCTATTGGCTGAGGTGAACGTGGATTAGAACTGGTACTACTACTGCTAGACGATGATGATCTTTCCGACGAGACGTATGTTCTTTCGTTATTGAGAATATTTCCTCTGGCATTATATTGTTCCGCATTATTTATCGTTTCATTTTCAGTCTTAACGTAAGCTTTATTCGAGGTATCTATGATGAATGAACGACGTTGATAATTCAATTCCGTTGAAACGTATGATCTTTCAGATGATACCGTAGATCTTTCTGATGGAACAGGTGACATTGGTGGACTGAAACCACGTGATATACTACTCTGTGAGCTACTAACTGCCGAATCATTGTCGGAATCGTCATAATCATTACGCGTTTTTCTCGGTCCATTGATTCTCGATCTGCCACGTAAAACGTCTGGCGAATTATTTGCCGATAGAAATTCAAAACTATAATCGCTTCTCGTCGGGCTACAAATACTTTCTAAACTTTTAGGAGGTTCCGATATATTATTATTACCTCCAGCATTTACAATTGAATTATTTCCTTGTGAATTTTTCGTCGTATAAGCCGAAGAATTAATCGTATTACCGGATGAACCATATACCGTCAAACTTTTCCTTTTAAATGCTGGTGAATATTTTGAATTTATCTGAGGTGCTGGCATTTTGAAAGATGTCGTAGCCTTTAACGGGACGCTCGCTGAACTTGTATTACTTGCTATAGAACTTTGTGATCCCCATTTGTCCTGTATATTTGCTTTAGGTAACTGCAAAATTAAGAAAGAAAAAAAAACAAAAATTATGTATGTATATATATATATATATATATATATATATATATATATATATATATAATAACAATAATGTAATAATCAAAATAATGTAATAATCAATCAATATTATTAATGATCTTTATTCTCTCTCTCTTTTTTTTTTCTTTTTTTTTTTTTTTTGTATTTTATTTTTTAGACCAACCTGACTGAGTAATATGGAGTTACGTGATTTAATCTCTGGCAAATCAACGATCGGCTGTTCGATAGTTACAGTTTCCTTCTCAGGAATCACCAAACCGCGTAACTTTGAGATAGATCGTCTTCTCTGTTCGATCAATTGATTCAAACTGGTCCTTCTCATGTCTTC
>NC_140827.1:2380000-2382500 GCF_050613455.1 Vespa mandarinia | reverse complement strand
TTTTTCTTTTTCTTTTTTGTTTCTTTTTTCTGTTTTTTTTTTTAATTATTATTATTATTATTATTATTATTATTATTATTATTATTATTAGGATTATATGGATTATTTTCATTCGAAAATTAAATCGAGAGCTATGCGACTATATTTTTGTTATAATAATAATAATAACAATAATAACAATAATAATAATAATAATAATAATAATAATAATAATAATAATAATAATAGTAATAATAATAAATGAGAGTTTGAACAGTTTCTTTCTCTTACTTTTTTTTTTTTTATATAAAGATAATAATAATAATAATAATAATAATAATAATAACAATAATAATAATGATGATGATGATGATGATGATGATAATGATAAAAGAAATTATTTTTTCGTATTTATCTTTTTTTTTCTTAATTGCAATATATATATATATATATATATTTTTTTTATTTTTTTCTTTCATTCCTTTTTCTTCTTTTTTTTCTTTTGAAAAAAATTTTACCAACGAGAGGAAAAAAGAAAAGGACTATATGCATAATTACGACGTTATACTTTTCCATAATACAAACGTCGATTATTTTTCTTCCATATTCGTGATACGCGCGAGCATATATATATATATATATATATATATATATAACGATATGTATGTGCATATGGTTTTATATAAATGATAGTAAAGTGAAGTTTGTTTGAAATAAATGTGTATACGTAATTCGCGTCATGATCAGTGCCAGGCGATTCGTCGAAGCGCAAAGTATTTGAGAGTATTCGACGTAGACATATTTATCATCCATCTCCTCTCTCTCTCTCTCTCTCTCTCTCTCTCTCTCTCTCTTTCTTTAGCTCGCTCTTTTTCTATCTCTTTCTATCTCTCTGTCTCTCTTTTTCTCGTTCATTAACGCACTTTATACTTATCTCGTTAAAAGCATTCTAAGTTCTTAGAAAACGTTCGTAACGTACGAACGTTATTAACGTATTCATCTCTCTTCCATTTATTATGAGATTGCACAAAATGAAATGTTTCTTTTTGAACGTTTAATAAAAACCTTTTAATTTTCTTATATATCGAATTCGATTAAACGAATATTTTTGATTTAATAAGAATTAATTACGAAAAATAATTGTTTTTTGAATGCTAATGGAAAAATTATATACAATGAAATAATATAATAATATTTTCTTGAGCGAGGAATATTTTTTTTCTCTCTCTCTCTCTCTTTTTTTTTTCTTCTTTCAAATAATTGAAACACTGAAACGTATGTGCGTATATTTTATCAAAAAAAAAACAAAAAAAAAAAAAAAAAAAAAAAAAAGGAAAAGCAACGTACATTCGTTAGAACGAGAAATGATCTTTTCAAACTTTCACACGTCTGCAATAAAATCGATGATAGATCGATTATTATCGATCGCGCGACGATCGTTCTATGATCTTGGTAGAACTTTGACCTTGAAGAATGTGCGCGCGCGAGATAGAATGATAGAGAGAGAGAGAGAGAGAGAAAGAGGAAAAGAATAAAGAGAAGCGACTACGAACTATTATCTGTTTACAATAATCAATTTCTGTGGAATCATGTCTGAGAATTTTATTTGATGAAGGAAAAAAAAACAAAAAAAAAAAAGAGAAAAAAAAAGAAAGAAAGAAAAGAAAAAAAGAAAAAAAGAAAAACCCCAGGAAGAGATTTCCAATGGAAATAATCAAGAAGATGTAAAGAGGGAAATGAAAATCAAGTTTGTGAACGTAGGATGGTGAAAAAAGTAGGAAAGGAGAAGTAAAATAATGTGTTTAGTAAAAAAAAGTGAAAGAGAAGAAAGGAGAGAGAGAGAGAGAAAATAAAAAATATCAACGAATGAATAAAAAATAAAATGTCAAAATGTAGTCGGTCGAGTGTGCTTTACTACTTTTTTCTTTGTTTTTTTTTCTTTTTTTTTTATTTTTCAATTTAATTTACTTGTTTATTTTTCTTTTTCTTTCTTTCTTTCTTTCTTTCTTTCTTTCTTTCGTCACCACAGAGTTCGCGTTTTAGCACAAAGTTCACATCGAAGTTCTCTCTCATTCTTTCTCTCTCTCTCTCTCTATCTATCTATCTATCTATCTGTCTATCTCTCTTTTTTGTTTTTTGCACATGTACGAACAAACACGCACACACGTACACACGCGCAAACACACACGCACGCACACATACACAAATACGCGAGGCACACACAAGCACGAAGGTCAAACTTTTTCAAATCCCTTTTTAGAATGCGATTAGATAGAGAGAGTATTACCTTTGGGACAATGTTTCTATGTAGGATGTTTTATAAAATTCACTTGAGAACTATGACTATTGATGGCGATTGTCTTAAAAGACGTGAATAAAGATGAAGTATGGTTGATTATTAAAGATGAAGATCAAAGTTGAAGAGGAAGAAGGAGGAAGATGAAAAAAAAGAGAAAAAATATAAAAAAATAAAACAAGACAAGACAAGACAAGACAAGACAAGACAAGAAAACGAGAAAAC
>NC_140827.1:2375000-2377500 GCF_050613455.1 Vespa mandarinia | reverse complement strand
ATATCGTCGTAACAACGATCTTGAAACATTTTTTACGTTTTAATTAAGAAAACGAAAGAAAGAAAAAAATTTTGGAAGAAACGAAGGAAGGAACGTCGTAAATGATTACACCGACGTTAAACGTTAACAGTATTATAAACGTAAAGGTTCGATTAATAATAATATAATTTGCAAAGCGTACGTAAGAGAAACGCGCTCAGTTAAGGTTCGCGTTACGACTGACGTGATAAAAAAGAAAAAAAAAAAAAAAGAAAAAAAAAAGAATTGCAAGAGAGAGATAGTCGAACGGAGGATGAAATCATCAATGATAATACAACATCGACTCATTTAGAGATACCACCTTAGAGTTCTGTTTTCTTTTTCTTTTCCATCTTTTTCTTTCTTTCTTTTTTTTTCCCACCGTTTCCTTTCCTCTTTCTCTCTCTTTTTATTCTTTTTTTTTTTTTTTTTTTTTTTTTTTTCTTTTTGTCTTCCCTTATCGTAACATCGATCACAATTCTTGTTCGGGACGTTATTACTGCTCAATCGTTGAAAATAACGAGTTCGATTATGCACCTTAGTATCATGTGTTTACTCGTTTCAAGGTAGTATTATTAATCTTTGTCGAATGTGTTAACAATGCGAAGTGTATGACTCAATTCATCACTGTGTATATATATTTTTTTTATGTTTGAGAGAGAGAGAGAGAGAGAGAGAGAGAGAAAGAAGAGTATTTTGGTCCTTGAAATTAAATTGTTGAATTAAAAAAATAATTTTTTTTTCTTCAATTTTCATAATAATAATAATGGTGATTTGTCATTTATAATAATAATATTAATATCCGTAATATAATGATTAGACATTTATGATATGATATTAATTATTGTAAATTAATATAATTATATTTATATATATATATATATATATATATATTATATTATTGCATACTATATTATTTATTATTTTTTTATATTATATATTAATTATTATATTATATATTAATATTAATATTATTATAACAATATAATTATATATAATTATAAATATAATTTTATATGTATAGATATAATGAATTTTATTTTCCATAACATAATAATAATGATAAATAATAATCGATAATTGATAATAATAAATGTGTTAATAATTAATATAATAATAATAATAATAATAATAATAATAATAATAATAATAATAATAATAATAATAATAATAATAATAATAATAATAATAATGATAATAAATAGTATAATATTTTAATAATAATTGATAAATTAATGTAAAATAATAACAGATAGTTGGATTCGTCGAAATAAAAACTATACTAATCGATGATAGTAATAGGAACGTAATGTCATTTGTGCTACGTCATTTAATGGCATCTCTTCTTTTCTTTTCTTTTGTTTTCTTTTTGTTTTCTTTCTTTTTTCTTATTTTTTTTTTTTTTTTTTTTTTTTTTTTTTTTTTTTTTCTACATATTCCAGTCTAACGATCATCGATTAGTCATCGACTATAAATTACATCGTTTGCTACGTTTTAAATGTATTGTAAGTATTTTGCAGATTAGAAAATGTAACGCAATATGTCGCAACTTTCTATCGATTTAATGTTATCATCTCTCTTTCTTTTTTTCTTTTTTTTTCTTTTTTTTTCTTTTTTTTTTTTTTCATTGGTTAATCGAATTCATCTAAAGAAAGAAACGATACAAAAATGAGTAGAAAAACTTGTATAGATATTTTTTAATGATTTTTCAATTGATTTCGATCGATTTTCGATCGCCATAAACGAAAAATCTTGTTAGATTGATTTATTATCATTATTATTATTATTATTACTGTTATCGTTGTTCTCATTACTATTATTATTATTATTATTATTATTATTATTATTATTATTATTATTATTATTATTATTATTATTATTATTATTATTATTATTATTATTATTATTATTATTATTATTATTATTATTATTATTATTATTATTATTATTATTATTTTATCTTGTTCAAAAATTCGATCCCGATATAATCCAATTTTATTATTTTTTTTTTTAATTATATTTTTAATCCAATTTTAATTATATTATTATTTTCTTGTAATATATATATATATATATATATATGTTTATTTAATTTTGATTCATTCGTGATATTATATAATTAACGATCATGTAATATTAATAAAGTTTATAGAAGTATAAACAGAATGAAAAATTTTTTATATTAATTTACGATTATTAAAGATTAATTATTCCGTTCTTCTTCTTCTTCCTTTTTTTTTTTTTTTTTTTTTTTCGTTTTCAGATTACAAGACTACAAATTTGATTTTTATGAATTAAATTTGCCAAGCAATTAACGGGATTTTCATAAGAGGATTAATTTTATTCGATTATACGAATAATAACGTACGAGAACTTTTGACCCACCTGCCGCTGTCTAAGCCTTCCTCCAATGTATTTCTCTCGTTTTTTTTTTCCTCCTTTTTTTTTCTGTTTATTTTTTTTTTTCTTCTTTTTTTTAATC
>NC_140827.1:2367500-2372500 GCF_050613455.1 Vespa mandarinia | reverse complement strand
ATATTTTTCGTATAATTTCAATTAATTAAACGTATCCATTTATTATTTCTATATTATTTTGATATAAATTTATTATCGATAAATAATCAAGGTATAAAAAATAAAAAAAGATAAAACGTACGAATTGAAACACAATTTGGATCGTACGTAATCGATTTGTAGGATAACGAAAGGAAGGAAAGATCGAGAATAAATAGAAAGAAATCGATCGATGAATTTAGAAAATCGATCGAAATCATTCTTGAAAACTTGATCATTCTAATAATTTCATATTTCAAAGGAAATAAATAGAAAGGTGGATGAATCTTTTTTTCGTAATTATTTTGAAAAACGTATAAATAAATAAATAAATAAATAAATAAATAAATAAATAAATAAATGAATAAATGAATGAGTAGAAAGAAAATTATAATTATTAATTATTTAAAAAAATCGAAAAGAAAAAATATGTATATAATTATTAATTATTTAAAAAAATCGTAAAGAAAAAAAAATATATATATATAATTATTAATTATTAAAAAAAACGATTCAACAAATTAAATCATTACACATTATATTCACTCTCATAAACACGCATACACACACACACACAGACAAATTATTACGATCAACTTAAGATCCATTATCTTTTTAAATATTGACAGGATAATATTATGTTATTGTTAAAATTGTTGTTATTTTCGAAATTAAAATAATGATCGATAGTGGAGAAAAGGTGTGACGTAAGCGGCGAATATTCCGCGCGGAAAGTCCAGATATAAGATTGGAGAATGCGGAAACATTTGGAAAGGAGTACAAAACGACTCCGTTGTTCTACGTGCCTCGAGGTATCGATGACGTTCCTTTCTTCGTGGGAGCGTACACAGTCTCTTTCTCTCGATTAGGCTAAATCTTTTTCGTACTTCAATCTTTGTCGATCGAATAAATCAATCGATCGATCGGGATCGATCGATGCTTTCCCTTTTCTTTTTTTTTTTTTTCTGTTTTTCTATTTTTCTTTTTTTTTCTTCTTCTTCTTCTTCTTCCTCCTTTGTCGATTCAATTGACAAAATAATATATCAAAATTAAATCATCAACAAATTCAACGATAGTTCAATCATTTTTCTAATCATTAATACCATTGGAATAATTATAATCAAATTTTGTTTGTGATCTTGATCGATTATTTTTCTTTTAGAATCATCGATCGATCCTTTCCATTTTTTTCTTTCCTTCTCGCTTTTCTTTTTCTTGTTCTTCTTCTTCTTCTTCTTTTTTTTTCCTTTAGTTTTTATTTTGAATGCATTTGGTATTTTTTTTTCTTTTTTTTTCTTTTTTTTTTTTTTTTTTTTTTTTTCTTTTTTTATCGGAGAACAAATTTATTGTTTTTCTATTTGTTTCTTTTGGAAATATTAAGGGATTAAAGTTCGTCGAATGATCCTAATCGATTATTTTGTAGATCGATCGATCTTCTTTTTCTTTTTTTTATTTTATTTGTTCTCACAATTTTTTATAATAATTTTGAGGAGGATTTATTTTTCTTCTAATTATTCTTCTTTTTTTTTTTTTTTTTTTTTTTCAAAAACGAAATGATCAAGAGCTTTCGAGTGACATTGATCAAGTTTTATTTATTTATTTATTTACTTTTTCTTTTTTTGAATTTTATTTTTCGAAACGTAAACAATAATAAAGATTTTCGAATGATTTCCAATTCGATCTATAGATCCTCGTCAATTCTATCATTTAATCGTCATCTAATTTAACGTTCAATTTATATTTCTTTTCTCTTCTTTTTTTTTCCCTCCCTCTTTCTCTCTCTCTAATCATTAAATCATCATCGATCGAGTGATCTATTACTATAGATCAATTAAATGATTTTTTTTTTCTTTTTTTTTTTTTCTTTTTTTTTTTTTAACTAACATCCAAACAAATGTAAAAATATCCTAAGGACGAATTAGGATTTAGAATTTTTTTTTCTTTTTTTTTTTCCGGTCAAATTTCAATCGAGATCTATCCATAGATCCTTATCGATGTTTTAATTTTTCCACTTAAAAAACAAAAAGAAATAAAACAAAGAGAGAGAGAGAGAGAGAGAGAGAGAGAGAGAGAGAGAGAGATAAATAAAGATTAAGATCTAACGAAGGATATTCTCGTTGATCATGATCTAAGGATCGAAATGATTAGTATATAAGGATAGTATCGATTTCTTAAGCGTGTTCTCGTGCAAGTTCGTGACACGCCGTGAGAGGATCTCAATGTGAAGTTCGCAACACGATCGAGGGCGAATTCTTGGTTACTTTCACCGGGCAAATCCGAAGGACGGCGAGGCTCGTAAATCGGTAAACTATTTGTGGCTTGACGCCATTGTTACGGGCCCGATATCCCGCTTGAACGATCATCTGACATTTTAGTAGATTGGACGAGTTCGATCTCTATCTAATTTTATTTCGATCGATGAGCAATATAATAATATCATTTTGTTATATACGATTGAAAAATTTGATCGAACTATAATCATAACTTTGTCATAAATTGTTTGTTTACAATTTGTTTTTTGTTTTTTCTTTTTCCTTTTTCTTTTTTTTTTTTTTATTTTTCTTTTTTCTTTCTTCAATTCTCTTTATCTTCTTTGCTGATTTTCGTAATTTTTCTTTTTTCTTCTTTCTTCTTCTTCTTCTTCTTCTTCTTCTTCTTCTTCTTCTTCTTCTTCTTTGGTTTTTGCCTTTTGTTTTTGAAACCCTCGATATGCAGATTTTTCTTTCATTTTCATTTTCTCGCTGATGACTTTCGTATCTTTTTGTTTTTTATTTGTTTGTTCACTTTTTTTTTCCTTTTTTTTCTTTTTTTTTCCTCCTCTCCCTCGTCTTCGAAGTTTTAATTTGAGATTTTTCATTTTTATATTCTCGTCAATTTGCCAATAGCTTTTTATTCCTTCTTTTCTTTCTTCTTCTTCTTCTTCTTCTTCTCTTTTTTTTCCTTTTTTTTATTTTTCTCTTTTTGCTTTTTAATTCTAGAAGAACTTTCGATTACAGATTTTTCAATTGACATTTTTCTTCCTGATCTTCGTATCTTTTTATTTATTATTTTTTTTCTTTTTTTTTTCTTTTTTTACTTTCTTCAATGTTAAATATTTAATTACAGACGTTCCTTCTTATTAATTCTCCAATTAATTTCCAAATTGAGAAAAATATTCAGATTGCTTTCGTCTTATTTTTTAACTTTTGCTTATCAATTCAATTCAATTCAATTCAAAATCTAATTTAATTTAAAGAAATTCCGAGGATAAGGTAAGAATTTAATTTTGATTATATCAATGATTATTTATACGAACAATTTAGATTTAATTTTACAATTGAAAGTGGTAGATTGAGGGGTCCTCCCATCGTGATCAGTAAAGGGAGTAATTTCGATCCATCGAAATTATCTCGAAACAAACGTTGTTTGCTCTGTGATCCCTCTCTCCCTCTCCCTCCCACCCTCCCTTTCTCTCTCTCTCTCTCTCTCTCTCTCTCGTCAATAATTTAATAACACGCTTGAGGCTTCGGTAATAATCGAATAATCGTATATATATATATATATATATATATGAGTATAATAATAATAATAATAATAATAATAATATATATATATATATGCGTGTGTGTGTGTGTATGTGTGTGTGTTACATGTATATATAAAGGCGTAATGCTACAATCAAGTTGCTCGTTATTGTAAGCTACTAAAGCAGGGTAATATCGTTCGGGCTCGTTTTCTTAAATAGTTCCTTAATCAATGATCGTAATAATCATTTCTTTTTTTTTCTTTTTTTTTTTTTCGTCTTTTTTATTTCTCTTTCTTTCTTTGTTCGTTCGTTCGTTCGTTCGTTCGTTCGTTTGTTTTGTTTTTTTTTCTTTTTAAAGCAAAGAAAACTCACCCTTGCTCGTTTTAATATCCTCCAACCGGTGATAGTCTTCGATTCTATTCAGGCGACTCGTTTCATCTCGTTCTGTAATCATTAATAACAATTCTCTTTTTTTACTTTCTTCTTTTTGGGGGTTGTTTCTTTTTTTTCTTTTTTTTTTTTTTTTTTTTTTTTTTGTGCTTTACATACAAATATCTATAAGAAGAAAAGGGAGGAGGGGTGGCGGCGGGGAGGGGGCAGAAAAGAGAAAATGTAGAAGCGAAATGAGAACGATTGTTTTTTCTTTTTTTTTTTTTTTTTTTTTTTTTTTTTTTTTGTCATTAAATATATTCAATTATTCCTTTAATAATTCACAATAATACTTTGATATGCTTCGTTCTACTTTTTTCTTTTGTTTCCTTTTTTTTTTTTTTTTTTTTTTTTTCGTCGAATCGCAAGGTTACAAGACCGGCTTTATTAAATCCTACGTGCATGGGATATTATTTCCCGTGTAAGAGAATAGATAATGAATTTTTTTTGTAAAATCGATTCGCCGATGGATTTTTAATATCCTTTAGGAATTTTTGATTCACCCTGTATAACGATAACATCGATAATCGTACGCTCATAGTACATACATTTTGTTAGATATTTGATTTCATAGTAAATTAATATAGAATATTGTTAATTATTATTATTATTATTATTATTTTATTCTAATAGTTTTGTTCATTTATTAAATATTTAATAGACTAGATTCAGAAATTTTTTATTTACTTATTATTTATTATTTCTTTCTGCTTTTTTGCTTCTCCTTTTTTTCTCTCTCTTTTTTTCTTTTTTTTTCTTTTTTTTTTTTTTCTTTTTAAATACATTAGCCGTATGCTTTTAACTAAATTCGTATAAATTTATCTGTTCCATTTATTTATTTATTTATTTATTTATTTATTTATTTATTTATTTATTATTATTATTACTATTATTTTTATATTAATTTTTTTTAACATTTATTCAATTATTTCTTATTGATTCAAAAATCGTCGTTCAGATTTTAAATGTGACATGTAAGTAGGGAAAAGTTTTTTCTTTTGTTTTTTTTTTTTTTTTTTTTCTTTTAAATCGATTGTTTTAAAAAAAA
>NC_140827.1:2357500-2362500 GCF_050613455.1 Vespa mandarinia | reverse complement strand
CTCTCTGTCTATCTCTGTAGAAATCACGCAAATCAAGTTTGACAAAGTGGATCGGCCACGTGTGTACCGCCCTTTCGAGAACATAATGATCGGCACGTGGCGTCAGTTTGGCGTCAGTCTTTCAAGGCTCATCTCAAAATAAGAGAGAGATAGAGATATAAAGAGAAAGTGAAAGAGAGAGAGAGAGAGAGAGAGAGAGAGAGAGAGAGAGAGAGAGTGAGTGAGTGAGTGAGTTAGTAAGAGAAGAATGTAAGTCCTATTTCGGTAAGGTCGAACTCAAGTGTGCAACGAGTGTGCAACGAGTGTGCAACGAGTATGCAGCTCGCGAGAACTTAAGTGAATGAGAAAGATAAACATAATAATTACGGTAAATTACTGGCTGCTGTTGAAAACGTTTTGAAGACGACGCGAAAAGAGAGATAGAGAGAGAGAGAGCGAGAGAAAGAGAGACAGAGACAGAAAGAAAGAGAGAAAAAGAGGGACATCATCGAGGTTTACAAAATCGTACGAGTTTTTCAAATTACCTAATCGAGTTTTTATATTAGTTTCAATTATATACTTTCGTGAATTACTTTAACTCTAAACCGTAACGATTGTACAATACTTACCAAAGTAATAATAATTTTCTAATCGTCCATATACACACATATATATATATATATATATATATATATATATATATATACTTAAATAATTTTTAATAGATTTTTACTGAAGGAGATGAAAAAAATTTGCTATCTAATCGTGTATCGATAGAAAACAACAACAGAACGAATAATAAAAGAAAGAGGGAAAGCAAAAAAAATAATAAAAAAAAAATAATAAAAAAAAAAAAAAAAAAAAAAATAAAAAACAAAAAAACCAAAGAAAGAAAATCACCAAGTATAATAATAAACTCGTTCGTATATACTTGAAGTGTATATATGTATGTATATATCTGAAAGAGACTCACTGAGCTCACTCCTTGGCGCCAGCTTAGATAAACTGATCGTGGGAGATTTGAATGGAAGTTCTATACGTGTAAGAGAGACAGATATATATATATATATATATATATATATATATATATATATATAAATATAAAGAGAGAGAAAGAGAGAGAAAGAGAGAGAGAGAGAGAGAGAGAGAGAAAGAAAGAGGAGAAAATAAGGAGAGCATGTAATACTAAGATGCATCCGATGAATGAATTAATTGTACTTTCCGTGTATCATACTATTTGCACACTCTTTTATTTTCATCATCTTTCTATCTTTATCTCTCTCTCTCTCTCTCTCTTTCTCTCTATGTTTTTCTTTTCTCTCTCTCTCTCTCTTTCTCTTTCTCTTTCTCTTTCTGACGCCAAGACGTCGTTAACACGGTCTGTCGCGCGAAAACGAATCGCGATATCTTACGAGGCCGTTCCTATTCTTCCTCGAGTGTAAATCCTGGAGAAAGTTAGCGTTCATTTAGTGAAAAAGAAAAAAGAAGGGGAAAAAAAATAAAAAAGAAATAAAGAGCACGAAAAAAAAAAAAAATTGCATTCGGTGGAAATCTTCTTCCTCGTTCGTGGTTTAGTAAATTTTCTCTCTCTTTCTCTCTCTCTCTCTCTCTCTCTCTCTCTCTTTTTCTCTCTCTCACTTTTTTCTTTTTCTTTTTCTGGGAGGGTTTTTTCTTTTTTTTTTCTTGTTTCTTTTCTTCTCTCTCTCTCTCTTGCCAAATTTTCTCTACAATTTTCCTCGTAATCTCTCTTACACCGTTTCCCGTTTTCTTTTTCTGCTTGTTTTTTCTTTTTCTTTTTCTTCTTTTTTTCTTTTTTCTTTTTCATGTTTTTCCTTCTTTTGTTTTGTTTTCTTTCGTTCTTTTTCGTTTCTCTTTCTTTTCCCTTCTTTTTCTTTTTTTTTTTTTTTTTTTTTTTTTTTTTTCTTTTCCCTTCGTACAAATAATATCTACCAATTGAAAGTTTTCTAATGGCAAAAGTTGCAATGAAATTTCGTCGATATTAATACACATCGATGAATAATATATTTTCTTCTTTTTTTTTTTGCTCACCCTTCATTATTCACCCTCGATCGTAACGATTTAAGATTAACAATTGAATTATTACTCGAATAATAAATATTAACGTTGTTATATATAAATATATTATAAATAAGGGATAATAACTATAATTATTCCATTAATAATAAAACGAACGAATGGTTTTATGTCATGACAAATAATTGATTTAATTAATTGATTGAAGGAAAAAAGAAAAGGAAAAGGAAAAGAAAAAAGAAAAACAACAAAAAGAAAGAAAGAAAAAGAGAAGAAAAATGGAAATGAAGATTGAAAAAATCTGGTATGGGTGGGAGGAAAGGGAGGGAGGGGGGGGGAAATAATGAAAGAAAAAGTATTTGAATCACTTCGTTTTTAATTAACGAGAGACTTTCGATCGAACGCTTTGGATCGAAGACGACGAGAAAAGAAATGAATTGTACGTGTCATTTATGAAATTTCGATCGATCGATCGATCGATCGATCGTTCGAATCTAGATATTATTTTCAAGATCGTTATAATAAGAAGGTATTGCGAATATGGACCCAAAAAAAAAAAAAAAGAAAAAAAAGAAAAAAAAAAAAGAAATAATCTATTCTATCTCGAATAAAAATGAAGGAAACGAAAGGAAGTAGTAGAGTGGGAAGAAAGGACGAAAGGGCGAAAGAAAAATAATACAAAAAAAAAATAATAATAAAAAAGAAAAAAAAAAGAAAAAAAAACAAAAAAAAAAGGAAGAAGAAAGAAAGAAGAAGAAGAAGAAAAAAGAAAAAGAAATGAGTTGGCTGAGGGATCGGCAAATACTTAAAGGCAGGTGTAAGCCGTCCATGATGCCCAGCTGCCTCTGTTAACTATAACTATACCATACGTATACACCCTTCGTGAAGCCCTTCGTCCTTTTACTACTACTATCCTTACGAGTTCGAAAAAAATGAAATAAAATTCAAACGTAAAGAAAAAAAAAAATGAAATAGAAGGAAGGAAAGAAAAAACGATGAAACGAAGAAGAAGGAGAAAAATATTGCGAGCGAACGAGCAACAGCTGCCGTCTCGATCTACCGTGGGTGGTATGTGTATAATGATCCAATGCATTTCTCAAGGTCATCATGGTTCTTTCTCTTTTATAAAGACGACACTATGTTAAGTCTCGAATCAACGTCCGGTCTTAATAATCGCTTATAAGGGTTATATCTTATTATTACGTTTTTCACCAGATGCTGTCTGGAATACTTTATTATAAAAATCTTCACTCTGTTATTATTGTCATTGTTGTCATTGTTGTTATTGTTGTTATTGTTATTTATATATATATATATATATATATATATATAGGGATTTTTATACATATTCACATTGAAGATTTTGATATTAATTATCAATGTTTTTTTTGGTTCTTTTTTTTTTCTTCTTCTTCTTTTTTTCTTTTTTTTTTTCCATGAAATTTCATTCGAGAAATTTGAATCTCAACGAATCGGTGATAAAAATTAAATTAAAAAAAGAAAAAAAAGAAAAAAAAAGAATAAAAGAAAATAGAAAAAGAAAAAATATAGAAAAAAGAATTTCGTAGTATTGAAATCTTTATTCTAAACGTTCTAATATAAAGTCGAATGAAGATCATTTATCATCGATATAGATCATTTAAAATCTGATAAAAAGATTCATTCATTTTAATTCTCAATAATCTAATAATAATAATAATAATAATAATAATAATAATAATAATAATAATAATAATAATAATGATAATAATCATCATCCTTTAATATTAATAATAATTCCAATAAATAATCTAATAATAATAATAATAATAATAATAATAATAATAATAATTCTCTAATATTCGATATCAAAATAGATCAAATAATCTTATTTAACTACCGAAAACGATTTATTGATCGAACGAACGAACGAACGAACGAACGAACGAACAAACGATCGAACGAAAGAACGATCAATCGATCGATCGTGATTTCGAGATGGATCACGGATCGAAAAGTAGGACGATTCAATTTCGATTTTGAAATATAAATCCTCAAAAGATCGATCTATCCTTCTATCGATCGTTTAACGAGACTGTCCTCGTTTCGCAAATGAATCTCTCTCTCTCTCTCTCTCTCTCTCTCTCCCTCTCTTTCTCTCTTTCTCTCTCTTATTACACAAATCATTGATTACTATTTTCTTTTCGCAAAGAAGAAAAGATTTTCCGTTATTCTTCGAACTAGCAGTAATACTCGAAGAAGAAGAAAGAAGAAAGAAGAAAGATGAAGATAGAAGAAGATAGAAGTAGAAAGAAGAAAAATGAAGATGGAAGAAGAAGAAGAAGAAGAAGAAAGAAGAAAGATGAAGTTAGAAGAAGAAGACGAAGAAGAAGAAGAAGACGAAGAAGAAGAAGAAGAAGAAGACGAAGAGGAATATCATAAAGCATGGTTTTCCTTCAAAGTCACAAGGAATCTAATCTTGCTTAGGATTGACCTAACGGAATGAGAACGATTCCTTTGAAACCGGTTTGTTTGTATTTATATAGACACATATGTTAGACTATCAAGCCAAATTTGTTGTCTAGACGATCGATCGCCAAGATGAGATCCCTACGATAGATCCTATCAAGTTCTGCTTGATCTAAATCTAATATTATTAATTCGCATTTTCTTAATCTACGAAAAATTATTATCATTATTATTATCATTATCATTATTATTATTATTATTATTATTATTATTATTATTATCTTTCTTTTTTCCTTTTCTTTTCTTTATTTATCATCATTTTTCAATTCTAATATTATAATATAATCATTATAATTTATATCTATGTGAAATGATCGGATTAATATGATCTTAAGATAAATCTAAATAAGTGTAGATCTATAGGATCTATTCGATGATCTATTATGAAAATTCTTTGTTTATTTGTCTTTTTCTTTTCTTTTTCTTCCTCTTCTTCTTTTTTTTTTCTTTCTTTTTTTTTCTTTTTTTTTTTTTTTTTT
>NC_140827.1:2337500-2340000 GCF_050613455.1 Vespa mandarinia | reverse complement strand
AAAAACAAAATTTTAAATCGATCAATGAAATCGATTTGATCAATAAAATCGATCGATCATCTTCAAGTATAATATAATAGGATAAATCAATTTTTATGGATCTTAGTCGGCGATAAATAACAAATAAATAAATAAATAAATAAATAAATAAATAAATAAAAACAAAATTTTAAATCGATCAATGAAATCGATTTGATCAATAAAATCGATCGATCATCTTCAAGTATAATATAATAGGATAAATCAATTTTATGGATCTTATTCGGCGATAATTAAAAAATAAGTAAATAAATAAATAAATAAAAAAGACAAAAAAGAAAAAAAAAAGAAAAGAGATTAACTCACAAAGAAACATATTCCAAAGAATTGGTTTCCTCTTCCTCGCCAATCGTAGCGAGATTAGATTGCCAATAATAATCACCGTCGTCACTTTCGTCGGTACTTTCATCGTCCTGTACGATCTCTGGATCATCATCGTCTTTTATGACGTGATCTACGCTGTTCTTTCTTAGATCATCGTTAATCTCATCCAATGATCTATAAGTTTCGTCGTCTTCGTTTTCACGATAAATCGTATTATCGTTAATAACAATGGCGTCATTTATTTTCAAAGAAACAGCGTCCTTGAAGGAGTCATCATCATCATCATCATCATCATCATCATCGTTATCATCGCGATCATCATCGTCATCGTCATTGTCATCATCATCATCATCCTCCACTAACTCTTTCTCCATCTTTTTAATCTCTTTTTTCGTAGGATTATCGATGATCGAAGTAACAATATCATTGTTATCATTAAATCGATCATTTTCTAAAACCTTAACAACAGATTCATAATTTCTTACGATATCTTTATTGGGTGATAATGCTCTTGCCTTTCTAATCTCAATAATCTCTAAAACTTTATTAGTACCCTCGTAATGATCATTTAGATCATCGAAATTATATTGTTGATCGGATTCATATGACGAAGAATCGATCGTATTAGAATCAATCGATATCTTAGCCTCGTTAATAACAGAAGAAGAAAGTTCTCTTCTTGGTATAAGTGATGATGATGATGATAATGATGATGATGATGATGATGATGGTGGTGGTGGTGGTGGTAGAGGTGGTGGCGGAGGTGGTGGTCTCTTTCTTCTACCTTTGACATCCTTACGTGGCAATGGTTTTGGCGGCAATACAGGTAAATCATTTTTTCTTAAATCATTATTATCAACGTGATTGATAATAATAGGTTCAAGGTTATTGATCGTTATGGATCGTTGTTGATTAGTCACATTGATCCTATTGACGTGATTTCTCGCTGGTAATGGCGGTGGACTCTTTTCTCTTGGCGTTGGACGTGGCAAATGTTGTTGCTGTTGTTGTTGTTGTTGTTGTTGATGTTCATTGTCTTCCTCTAGATCTACATTATCCTCATTCACCACTTGTTCGACCATATCGGCATCGTCCTTGATTGGTCGAAAATGTGTCGTCGAGTCAGCCGCCAAATCAGCCGCATAAAATAAATCTGGTATAGATTCGTGTCCGTAACTTAATGGGGCATCTTGAAAGCTCAATGGTGGTTGTAAAGCTATGGTTTCTTCTATTAAAACGGTATTCGGTGCTACAACAGCTGTTATCCTTTCAACCTCGCCACGTGATTCAACGTGTGTAACTGCTTCGGAACTTGCAAGTCTACGTAATAAATAATCCGGTGGATGACTGGATGATAATTCACGTTCAAATTGTTCGAACGAACATATCATCGTTTGTTGTTTCTGTTGTTGCTGTTGCTGTTGCTGTTGTTGTTGTTGCTGTTGCTGTTGCTGTTGCTCGGATCCTGTCGAAGCCGTAGACGTTGTCGAGATCGTTGATACTCGATCAGAACTCGAAAATCTATCGACTACAGTTGACATAGAGCTACCTGTGTCATCTGACGTACTACCTTGCGTAGAACCACATTGGGATCTGGCGTCTAAATAAACCATAGCTTCCGGTGGTTCCTACGAAATACAAATAATAATTCGTATATTGGATTTATTAAAAAATATTATTATTCCTTCGATCGATTCATATTATCAAATTTTTTTAATAAAAATTTCTATGCAAATTTAATCAAATAATCTTTATTTCATTTTTTCAATTTTGATCATAAGATTTAATGAAATAAAAAGTACAAAAATAGATCAAAAAGAAAAGAAGAAAAAACAAAAGAAAAGAATTCTCTTTTAATTGAATAATATAATCGCAATTAAAAAAAATTTTCGTCGTAATGTTTAGATTGTAATTAAAGAGAGAGAGAGAGAGAGAGAGAGAGAAAGAGAAAAAAAAACAGAAAAAAAACAGAAAAAAAAAAAAATAAAAAAAATCTCGAATCTTAATCGAATTAAATTGATTACAATGTTGCGATTAAAGTTTTTCCTTTGTTTTTTGTTTTTCTTTTTTTGTTTCTTTCTTATTTTGATATCAATCGATCGATCAAATATATTAAACATTGTTACAACCTGTTTCG
>NC_140827.1:2330000-2332500 GCF_050613455.1 Vespa mandarinia | reverse complement strand
TTATGCATTCTCAATAATAAAAAAACATTATCTTCATTTTCTAATATTTATAAAACATATAAATTATTTTATTAAATTTCTTAATGATCTTTCAAAAATGTGCTCAATCATATATATATATATATATATATATATATATATATATATATTAATAATATTGTTAATTAACAATTCAAATATTATATCTGAATTGATCGATGATCACGATGAGTAACGTCTTTGTATCGAATTATTTATAAAAAAAAAAAAAAAGGGAGAACAAAAGAAAGATCAAAGTATCAATAAAAAATTAATCTAAAGAAAAACATTCGTGAGAAAAAAAAATAATTATAAATCAATAATTGATTGATTTAATTAAAAGTGAGAGAGAAAAAAAAAAGGATATTATGTATATCGTCTGAGATCTTTTTTTCTCTCTCTCTCTCTCTCTCAATCTCTCTCTCTCTCTCTTCGATTTATTTCCCTTCACATTATTGTGAATACATAATACAATAATTATAAATTAAATGATTCATTAATACGAAATAAAAAAGAATCTCTAATATATTTTGTTTGATATTCTTTTTTTGATTGATATTACTTATTCTTTTTTCTTTTCTTTTTTTTGTTTTTTTTTTTTTTCTAACTCTTTCTTTTTTCATCTTTCTTCTTCATAAATTTCACACTTTTCAATGATACATTAACAATTATATCGATTCAATATATTTATTGTTGCAATGATTAAATAATTGAAACATTAAATGAACAAAAAAAGGAAACTAAAAAAAAAAAAAAAAAAAAAAAAAAAAAAAAAAAAAAAAATGCTGCATGCGAATAATAGTAATAAAAAAAAAAAAATATCTTTCTAATCGAATAATCTGATCGAATATAGTCAGAGTACGACAATATTTCAAACTTTCTTGTTTTCCCTAATCAACGAGAGAGACTTCACTTAATCGTCTTCACGAAGATCGAACACTATATATATATATATATATATATATATATAGGTATATAGTATAGACAGAAGATGTTCTTAATGTGAAAGTATGTTTTAAATCGCCAATCAGAATCACCTTTGATCTTAGAAGAGAATGTGAGAGAAGTAGAAAGTAGATTGACCTAAGGTTACTGTCAAGCAATCAGCTGATCGTTCCTTTTGACGGTCATATATATATATATATATATATATATATATATATATATATAAGATTCACCTATATAAATATATATATATATATATATATAGGTGAATCTTTCACCATAACATTTCACGTGAGAAATTTTCTATAATAAAGATTTCGACAACTTTCTGATACGTATGTACGTACGTATATGAGTATGTGTGTGTATATGTATGTATGTGTGTGTGAATATGTAGGAGAGAAAGAGAGGGTGGTTGTAATAGTGATGATGGTGGTGATAGTGTGTGTATGTGTATATATATGTGTATATGTCAATGTTAAGTGTCTCTTTTACTTTCTTACTTTGATCTCACGTTATCATTTACTACTCACTGATTTATCCTACTTTGTGCCAAATGACAACCATTCATTTTCTGTATCTATTTATATCTTTATTCGTGAGAAAATATGGAAAAAGGTAAAAGAAGTAATAGAAGAAAAAAAAAAAAAGAAAAAAAAAAAAAAAAAAAAAGAAATTGACTCACACCTTTTGGAAAGTCGTTAAAAGAAATTATTTCAACCAAGTGTAAAGTAATTAAATCAGATCTGAAAAATTTCTTCCCTTTCGATTGAAAATTTTTCAACAAAATGTTCGATGAAAATGGTCGATTGAAAATTTTCGAAGCAAATTTTCGATTGAAAATTTTCGATGAGAATGATCGATTGAAAATTTTCGAAGCAAATTTACAATTGAAAATTTTCGATTGAAAATTTTTGATCAAAATGTTCGATGAAAATGTTCGATTGAAAATTTTCAAAGCAAATTTTCGATTGAAAATTTTCGATTGAAAATTTTTGATCAAAATGTTCGATGAAAATGTTCGATTGAAAATTTTCAAAGCAAATTTTCGATTGAAAAAGTTTTGATCATAATGTTCGATTGAAGATTTCCTTTGAAAATGTTCGATAGAAAATTTCTTATAGAAATGTTCAATAAAAATGCTCGATGAAAATTTTCTAATCTTTCAAATAAAAAAAAAGAAAAAAGCTTTGTCTCGCAAATAAATTTTTTGATAAACTTTTTTCTCCTTTTTATCCTAACATCAAAGATATAATCATATAATTTTCATAATATGAATACAAATGAATGATATAAATTGTAAATGTAACAATAATAATAATAATAATAATAATAATAAATAAATAAATAAATAAATAACTAAATAAATAAATGAATAAATAAATAAATGTAACGTAGTGATTTGTCCGAATTGAAACAGAAATCTTTTTTTTTTCTTTTCTCCTTTCCCCTTTTTCCTTTTCTTTTTTTTTTCTTTTATTTTATTTTTTTTTTTTCTTTTATTTAATTCAATCTTTAAACGTTCTATTAAAATTAA
>NC_140827.1:2320000-2325000 GCF_050613455.1 Vespa mandarinia | reverse complement strand
TTTTTTCTTTTTCTTTTTTTTTTTTTCTTTTTTTTTTTTCTTTTTCTTTCGTCAAATAATTTTCGATAAGAAAGAAAGAAAGGAAGAAAAAAAAAAAAGAAAGAAAAAAAGAAAAAGAAATGAAAACAATAATTAATCGAACATGCGAATTATTAAAAATAAATTCGTCTTAGAATATTTCTAATGTATACGTTAGATATTATATTCAATTATTTCGTCACATCATATTATTTTACTATGAATTAAATGTTTGTTAATGTTAAATGTAATTTAAAAGGGTTTTTTTTTTTTTTTTTTTTTTTTTTAAATAAAAATATTTTACTATAAATTAAAAGTATGTACTGATTAAATGTTTACGATTAAAAATATTCATTAGAAATTCGAATTTATGACGATTAATAATTAAAAAAAAAAAAAAAAAAAAAGAAAAAAGATTAATTCGTTTATCAGTTAAACGTTATAATGATTAAATAATAAATGCCAAAGTATAATTTCTAAAAACATTAGAAATTATATTGAAACATTATAATGCTATTTGTTAAATATTATAATTATTAATTATAACATAATACCATTATATATTATATATTAAATACAATAAATATATAATGAAAATTGTGTCATATGTTTCTATTAAAAATTCAATGAGATTATTTATTATCATGGTATAGATAAAAAATTTTTGTAATAATAAACTTCTTATTTATGATTAATAAAAATCCCTTGTAAAAAAATAATTTCAACGTTTCGATAATATCATAAAATTTTTTTTTTTTAATATACTTTACGATAAAGGATTGTAAAGAATCGTAATCGATATAATTGATCATTTCAATAATCCTTTTTTTTTTTTTTTTTTTTTTTTAATATTCTAACACATACACAAACACACACACACACACACACACGCTCACATAGATATACTAGTTTCGACACACATAGAGTTTACTAGTTTCGATCGATTGACAAAGTTTCACCGAAGCCATAGATTTATATCTTTAGCATCATTCTTAAGAGGATTAAACTTTACGTAGGATCTATTAATGCGTAATGGCAGATAACATTAAGAGAACTCACGTGTCTAATCTTTATATATCTATGTACATACACACATATATATATATATACACATATACATATATATTATATATATAAAAAAAATATTTGCATACGTATATGTATATATATATATTATAAATATAAAAAAAATATTTGCATATGTATATGTATATATATATTATAAATATAAAAAAAATATTTGCATATGTATATGTATATATATATTATAAATATAAAAAAAATATTTGCATATGTATATATATATATTTATATAAACAATATATAGATTTATATATATATATATTTATATATATATATATATATATATATATATATATATATATATATATATATATATATATATATATATGTATGTATGTTCTCGAGGCTAGCAAGGCAACATCTCCAGATTTTACGATCGAGAGATCACACATACATATATATATATATATATATATATATATTTATATATATATATATAAAATATATATGTATGTATGTACAAACACTTGATGGCTCCCATGGACCAAGACCTTTCACTTTCCAAGTATAATCCTTCGAATAACTCGAAAATATCTTTCCTCGTCGAAGGACGACGAAAGAACACGGATTGGAAAGTCTAGACACTTTCGACGAAGTTTTATCAGGTGAAAAAATTTATAGTGAAAAAGAGAGAGAGAGAGAGAGAGAGAGTGATAAAGTGAGAGACGAGTAGATCGATCTCTTCGATGGATCATCTTTTTTTTTTACTCATTAAAATTTAAATTATGATCTATGATATATGTAAAAGCGAATCGTAGATATATATATATATATATTATTATTATTATTATTATTCAATATATATATATATATATTGAGTGATAATAATTATTATAATAATTCTTCGTTTGATTAAATTTTCGTCGTTCTAAAATGAAAAATATATGATTTGATAGGATTATCAATAATAGTTAGACTTTATTAATAATCGTTTTAAGATTTAATTTTGCAAGGATAAAGAGAAAATATGCAATAAAAAAAAAATGAGAGAGAGAGAAATAAATCGATCTCATCGATAGATCACTTTTTACTCGTTAAAATTTCAATTAAGATTTATAATGATTAACACAGTTGATGCTTATAATAATTGTTTGTTTAATTAAATTTGTCTTATTAGAGAATAGAAAGAAATCCTTTTGGTAAAAGTTCGAACACATGTTAGAAATTTATGATTAATATTTTCAGATGATGTTTTACAAGGAGAAAAAAGTTTTATAGAAAACTTATAAAGAGAAAGAGAGATAGAGAGAGAAAGAGAGAAAAAGAGAAAGAGAGAGAGAGAGAGAGAGAGAGAGAGAGATGGATAGATCGATCTCTTCGATGGATCCTTTTTCTTCTACTCGTTAAAATTTAGATTAAGATCTATGACATGTAAAAGTAAATGACTCGTAGGTCTAAATCCTACGTATATTAATTAAATTTACTTTGTTAAAGATAGGAAAAAAAAATGTTTTGTTAAAAGTGTTAATACGAGTGAGATTTTACGATAAATATTTTAATAATGATTGGTAATTTATGGTGGTTTGAAAATTAGAAAGTCTATTAGAGAAATTTACCACTATTTGAAATTTACGTTTATTTTTATGTATAAATATAAAAAAAAGAAAAAAAAAAAGAAAAAAAAAGGAAAAAGAAAGGATAATAAAAAGAAAAGAAAATAAATAATATCTTATATCTCTTTCAATATCTTCGATCATTTCATTCTTAAACAATAATGATCTATATTATTCGAAAAATAAATATTTTCATTATATATCTAACGATTATTAAACAATATGATAAAATAATTTTTCGATATCCATCGATCATTCCTACTCATTAATATCTATCAATTTTAAATATAATAATAATAATAATAATAATGATCTATATTAATGATCTATGATTCGAATCATAGAAGAATATAATTAATAAATTTATAAAACTTTCACGAGTTTTTAAGATAAATAAATAAATGAAATGAAAAAAAAAAAGAAAAAGAGAGTAAAATCCTTATATATATATATATATATATATATATATATATATATATATATATATATATTCGATCATTCGATAACAATGACGACGATTTATGATCCATACGATAAAGAGTAGATCGCTAAAAAAAAAAAAAAAAGAAAAAAAACGAGTCTTCTACAAAACTTTTCTACTATTTTCTTTTTTTTTTCCTTTTTATGTTTTTAAAAAGTTTAAAAAGTAAAAGAAAAGAAAAGAAAAGAAAAGAAAAAAAAAACATTTGAGAAAAACAATAAAACGATCATTTCCATATTATCGATCGAATTACCGTAATCTTCGATATCCGACGATCTACGATCAACATATATGCAAATAAACTTGTGAAACTTTCGCATTATTCTATCTAATAAAAAAAAAATAAAAATAAAAATAAAAATGAAAAGAAAAAGAAGAAGAAAAAGAGAGAAAAAGAAAAAAGAAACAAAGCAAAGATCATTCCGTATCCTCGATCATTAGCATTCCTCGATACAATATCAATTACATGAGAGAGATCTCGAGATCTATCATCGATCCGTACAACGTAAAATAATTTTCTTGCGAGTAAACCCATGAAATAAGAAAAGAAAAATTTGTCGATCGTACGAACGATCGAACAAAATTATTACAAAAAAAAAGAAAAAAAAAAAAAAGAAAAAAGAAAAAAGAGAAAAAAGCAAACGAAAAAACAACAAAAAAAAAAAACAAAAAAAAAAGAAATAGAAAAATAGAAAGACAACAAAAGAACAAAGAAAAAAAAGAAAAAGATAAAAAAGGAAGAAAGAAAAGAAAAATCATCTTCTCTAATCACTTTCATAGTTCAACCTACCATTCACTCGTAAATCCTCGATCCAATGAAAAGATATATATATATATATATATATATATATATATATATTCAACTTTTTCTTCGATCCAGTTATTAATCACTTTTTATCAATATTTCTCTTCTCTTTTAATTACCCTTCACTTTGAGTCGAATAAATAAAAAAAGAAAAAAGAAAAAAAAAAAAAAGAAAAAAATAAGAAAGAAAAAAAGGGAAACAAACGAAAGAGAAAAAAAGAAAAAGAATATATATATATATATATATATATATATATATTCTAATATATAAGAAGTAAATAAAATCAAACGTAAGAAAAAAATAGAAAATCATTCGAACCAATGACAATACACAAATTTTATAAAGTCGACAATTTAAAAATAAATAAATAAATTATTCTAAGTAATAATTCCCCTCTCTCTCCCTCCCTCTCTCTCTCTCTCTCACTACACATATATATATATATATACATATATAAATTATAAATATTATAAAATATATATACATACGTATACATATATACATATATACATATATACATATATACATATATACATATATACATATATACATATATACATATATACATATATATATATATATAAATATGAAATTTGTATTTTGGAGAATTAAATGGAGATAGATAGATGGAGAGAGAGAGAGAGAGAGAGAGAGAGAGAGAGAGAGAGATAGAGAAATAAAAAGAGAAAGAAAAGAGAAGACAAAAAAGAGACAAAATGGAGAGAGAAAGAAAGAGGAAGAGAGAGAAAGGAAAAGAGAGAGAGAGAGAGAGAACGAATAAAACGTAAGAGAGGACGCGTACCGTTCTCCAGTATGAAGCTCCGTTGGTTTACCGATCACGTGGCCTCGACACGCGGAAATCGATGGTTCGACGTGCATTCGGGACAACGCGTCGTGCCGGACTGCCGAGCTCTCGAGAGTGCCTTGTGACTTTCTTCCACACCGCACTACAGTGTGGATCGCCCCTTTGATTACAAACACCATCTCTCTCTCTCTCTCTCACTCTATCTATCTCTCATTCTCCCTGTCTCTCTTTCTCTCTCTCTCTCTCTCTCTCTC
>NC_140827.1:2312500-2317500 GCF_050613455.1 Vespa mandarinia | reverse complement strand
GAGAAAGAGAAAGAGAGAGAGAGAGAGAGAGAGAGAGAGAGAGAGAGAGAAAGAGAAACCAAAAACAACTCTCATAGATAATAACGTAGAATAATTAATTACAAAATTAATTATTAATTGTAAAATATCATTGGGCGACTTGTCTCTTCTACGATACGATAATTGTTGTTTGACGTGTTGAAACAAAAATGAAAAAGAAAGAAAAGAAAAAAAAAAAAAGAAAAAAATGAAAAAGAAAAAGAAAAAGAAAAAAAAGAAAACTACTGAATTATATATAGATATAATGAATTGAGTAAAACTTCCGGTGTTCCTAGGCACGCATAATCAAACGAATATATGTAGCTCGTGTTGTGCATCAAGCGAAAGTACTTTTAGATGCAAATTATTATCGGATGCTTGTGGTAACGAGAAGTTTGTATTTGTTTATATATACATACAAATCACACATACATACATACACACATATATATGTATATATATATATATATATATATGTATCTATGTATATTGGATGAATGCATACATACATACATACATACATACATACATACATACATACATACATACATACATACATACATACATACATACATACATACATATATATATATATATATATATACGTAGGTATGTACGAGATGTGGTATTCTCAGCACAGTAGGACGGATTCTCTCGTTTGAGGTTCGCGAGACGTGCGGTTTTGCGAAACGCAGCTATACGATGGTATGTCGGACACGTCTGACAGGATTACCTGTTAGCTATATCGGTGAGAAGTGAATCGATGGAAGTGGAGTAAACTTGCTCTTTGTTAAAAAGAATTATTTTCTACGGGCTCACTTCTTAGCTCTTATTTTTTTGTCATTACTCTTTCACATCGTTTCTTCTTTTCTCTCTTTCTTATTTATTTTTTCTTTTCTCTTTTTTCTTTTTCTTTTTTTTTTTTTTTTTTTTTGGATTGATCGCACGTAATTAAACATTTCATGAATTTTTCTCTTTTGTTCGTACACAAAATTAATTCGAACAGATTTAATGTAAACAAATTTCGTTCGTTCGTTCGTTCATTCGTTTGTTTGTTTGTTTGTTTGTATAAAATTAATTTCATTATATTTTATCATGATTTTATGTACACATATATATGTTTGTATATGTGTGTGATTGTTTAATGAAATTATTTATATATATATATATATATATATATATATATTTAATGAAAATTGTTATATTATTATTATTTTTAATTAATGTACCAATGATTTTTTTTTTTTAATTTTAATTTATACTAAAATCTGCCTTTGTTATTTCAATTTATTCCATGTATATTTAATATTAAAATTTTCTTCTTATTTGCGTTATATTTGAATTCTTGAATTTTTATATTCATCTTAATATAATGATATAAAGTAATACAATTATTATTTTTCTAATATACGTTTATATAGATTTACTAATTAAAGAAAAAATAATAATTTACTAATGAAATAACATTTCTTTAATTAAATATTATTTTCAGAGAAAACTTCAATGTTTACAAAAAAAAAAAAGAAAATTAATCGTATATTAAGAAAGAAAGACTGACCGCAAAATTTCTAAATAAATTCTATTGAAAATATAATTAATACTTTGATTAAATTATTTTTAGAAAAAAAAAAAAACTCTCCCTCTCTTTCTCTCTCTCTCTCTCTCTCTCTCTCTCTCTCTCTCTTTATCTCTCACTCTCTTTTTCATGTTTTATTTATATCAAAAAAAAATATATACATATATATATATATATATATATATATATATATATATATATACATTTCCTTTAAAAGTTATATCCAAAAATAAAATTTAACGTTTTATGAATTCATTAAGAATACAAAACATAATTTATTTCATATAAATACAATTATTATTATTATCAATTATATTATTATTAATTAACACATATATATATATATGTGTCTGTGTGTGTGTGTGTGTGTGTGTGTGTGTGTATGTACATATTTATAAGTTAAATAGGATATAACTTTTTTTTAATTAATTGGATTGGAATTAATAATCTTAAATAATTATTTTATCTTCATATCATTTAGGATAACTTTGAATTCCTTTAAAAATGATTTTATTGTCGGAGCAAGAAAACGTGCACCTTATGGCACGCCTCTCGTTCCACCAACCCAGATCCACGTAGGATGCCAATATACCGTTAAAAGGCGCCTCCAACTTGCAGCCGTTACTTCTCTTCGACGAATAGATCTCTCTCTCTCTCTCTCTCTCTTTCTCTCTCTCTCTCTCTCTCTCTCTCTCTCTTTCTGTCTTTCTGCCTTTTTCTCTGTCTATCTAAATGTCTTTCTCTTTCTCTTTCTCTCTGTCTCTCTTTCTCTCTCTCTCTGTCTCTGTCTCTCTTTCTCTCTCTCTGTTTCTCTTTCTCTCTCTCTCTCTCTCTTCTCTCTCTCTCTCTTCCTCTCTTTCTCACTATCTCTTTAATTTCTTCAATTTTCTACCGTATAATTATATTCTATAATAATAATTATAATACAATTTATATAAGATGTCGATGATGTCTCATTTTATTCGATGTAGTATTTCGTAATAAAATTTTCATAATTTTTATACGAATTTATATATATACTATCTCTTTTTTGTTTCTTTTTCCTTTTGCTTTTTTTCCTTCTTTCATTTTTTCTTTTTTTTACTCAGTAACAAGATATTCTCTTACAAGTGAATTGTTTTTATTTTCTTTTTTTATTTTTTTTTTTGTTATAAAAAAATATTTTTTTGAAAGTGAATTAGTTTCTCTTTATATATATATATATATATATATATATATATATATATATATATATATATATAAGAAGATATTTTTTACTTAGAAGTGAATTGTTATTTTTTCTTTCTTTTTTTTTTTTTTTTTTTTTTTTAATTTAAAGAAAGAAAAAAGAAAACGAATAAAAGGTTTTACTTGAATGTAATAATTGAGAAATCAAATTTGATGTAAGCGAAGGGGATAGATTTAAAAAAAAAAAAATGGAGAAGAAAAAAGAAGAAAAAGGAGAGAAGAACAAAGAAAATAGTTTTCTTCGAGGATTGAAAGAGCGCAATTGTTCTAATGGAATATCATAAAGTATAACTCGAACAAAATTATTAAAGAAGAAAATTAATTTTTGTCGGAAGATAATGTACACAAAAGAAAAAAAGAGAAAGAGAGAGAGAGAGAGAGAGAGGAACATTTCAAGATTAAAGTATTTATGTGAACGACGCATGAAAAAAAAAAAAGTGAAAAGAAGGGAAGGAAAAAATAAAAAAAAAAAAAAAAAAAAAAAGGAAAGAAAAAACAGAAACAAAAAAGCCAAAAATATATATATATATATAAAAAAAAAAAAAAAGGAAATGAAAAACGAAGGAAAAAGAGAAAAAGAACGAAAAAAAGAAAAAAAAAAAGAAATAAAAAAAGGATAAAACCTTTAACATTTACAAATGATATATGATTAAAAACATGGAGTAAATAGAAATTCTTTAGATTAAATCTAACACAACACAAAGTGGTCTATACATACGTGTACGCGTAAATACATACGTATGTACGTAAATACATACGTACGGTAAATACGTACGTCTATAAACGTAGATAGATGTAGGATAGGAATGTTAACTGCATATAAATTTTCTCATTAATAATCTAACATATGTTTAATAAGATGAAGAGGAAAGAAAAGAAAAAGAAAGAAAGAAAGAAAAAAAAAAAAAACACGGAAAGAAAGAAAGAAAGAAAGAAAACGAATAGATCGATGAAAGGTAGGATCGTTCGTATTATCGTACGTTGGCATTGAGAAAGCGAAAACTTTTTTCTTTTTCTTTTTCTTTTTTTTTTTTTCTTTCTTTTTTATTATTATTTTTTTCTTTTTTTTTTTTTTTCTTTAATCCTCGTGTCTCATCTCGCGTGTTGTAAAGAGAAAATATTATAAAATTGTTGTTTGAACGAAATGAAACGTAGGAACGTAGGAACGTAGGAACGTAGGAACGTAGGAACGTAGGAACGTAGGAACGTAGGAACGTAGGAACGTAGGAACGTAAAAACGTAGGAACGTAGGAACGAACTAAAAGGAACTTACAAAACGACAGGTAAGTATGCGGCAGGTGAGGAGTGCTTATGGTTGTGTTAGGTGATTCGCCGAGCCAAGACGAGACTCCTTTGATCGACGCGAAAGAGGACAACGATCTCTACCGGTTCGTTTCATGTGTGTTGTACCACTTTACTAACACTATCATAATATCCATATATCTTAGATATTTACGATTTTAATCAGGATATCATAGATTAATAAATAATTTTAAATGTAATAAAATATATATGTATATTAATATATCTGCGTAATTTTAATTAAAGATTTGATGGATTGAAAGTAAGGAAAGGGTGGGAGGGAGAAAAAAAAGAAAAAAAAAAAAAAAGGAGATCCATTGAAAATCATTTGTCGTTGATTTAATGTTTATACGTGGAATTGTATGTGAAAAGTATTATTATATAAAATGTAGAGAAAAAAAAAAGATATATATATATATATGTATATAATTTTAAAAAGAGATTTGAAAAATTGGAAGAAAGGAAAAAAAATCATTGAAAATCATTTGTTGTTGATTTAACGTTAATAAAAAAAAATAAAAAAAAAAGAGATGATTGTTTAATATTTATTAAATTGTTAAATCATTAGTATAAATTATGTATGAAAAAAATCATTATATAAAATGTAATATATATATATATATATATATATATATATATATATATATATATAATATTACAAATATAGTGATATTTAATTGTTTTTTTCTCATTAATTATTGACAATTATTTTTTATGATTAATATTAAATCAACAATGAATGATTTATGATGAATATTAAAAAAAAAAAAAAACACCTTCTATATTCTTTACGTTAATATAATTGAACAAAAAAAAAAAAAAAACAAGAAAAAAGAACAAAAATAAAGAAATGAGAAAAAAAAAATATTCAAAGTAT
>NC_140827.1:2305000-2310000 GCF_050613455.1 Vespa mandarinia | reverse complement strand
AATAATAATAATAATAATAATAATAGAAAGGGAAAAGAAATAAATTTCTTTCGATATTAATAATAATAACTTTGATATATACATACATATATATATATATATATATATATATATATATATATATATATATATATATAATAAATGAATATGATTGTGTATAATAAATTCATTCATGAATTTAATAATAATAATCTCTTCGCTTTCAAACAAAGAACACCCAAGGATTAATATAAATTCCTTTTGAAGGATTTCTAATCATCATTTGGCATTAGAATCGATTAAATCCAGTCATGCTCGTCATAGCAAACATCATCTTGCATTTGTCAGCTTTCCTGAAGTCCAACAAATGGCACATACGTTTCACTATTAACTATATATATGTTTGTATATATATATATATATATATATATATATATATATATACAAACATATATTTTTTTATTATAGTATTTGATTAATTTAAACAATTTTTTTCTCTCTCTCTCTCTTTTCTTTTCGATTTCATTTAAATTTTATTATCCATCTAATTTTCAGTCACTTTTTTTTCCTTTTCTTCTTTTTTTTTTTTCTCTTTTTTTTCAATTTCATCCATTTTCTTTCTTCTTTCCTACGAATTCTTTACTTATGACAATTTTTTTTTTCTCTTAAATGATTGATATAAAAACAAACAAATAAATAAATGAATAAATATAACGAAGAGAAATACAATTGATTCAGAATAAAATCTGAAAGGTCTTCGAGTGGAATCGTGATGCACAAAGAAGTTACATGCACCCACTATATATATATATATATATATATATATATATGTGTGTATGTGTGTGTGTGTATGTACATATGTATATATGTACGTTCTTGAAACGAGAATCGAGGTCGATCTCTCGAACGGGCCTCTTGCATTCTTCTTATACAGGGTGATTCGTTCGATAATATTCTGCAGAAATTATAAAACATTTTCAATTTATAAGGGGGCTAAAACAAAATAATGGATAAAAATTTACTCTCCATTATTTTGTTCAATCCTTTCTTATGTCTTTAAAGAAAAAAAAAAAGAAAAAAGAAAATAAATAAAAACGATTTAATCGTCTCTTCGATTATTTTTTTAATATACTTTTTTCTTCCTTGCAGTTTTTTTTTCCTTTTCTTTTTTGTTTTTTTTTTTTGTTTTTCATATGAAGACGTCGAATAAAATAAATGTATAAATCGAAAGGATTTTTTGTGTTCTTTTCTTTTTCTTTTTTTTTTCTTTTTTTTTTGATAATTTATGAATCTTTTAAACTGTATTTATAATAATATTTGCACGAAGTTTAGATGTTGTTCATTATTCTTAGTATTATTATTATTATTATTATTATTATTATTATTATTATTATTATTATTATTATTATTATTATTTTTAATAATAATAGTAGTAATAATATTTTTATTATTGTATACTTGACTTATTAAATATTTAATAGAGAATTAAATGCAATCCAAGTAATAATGTAATTTATTTGAAAAAAATCTGACGATTTATTATTTTGCAAATTATTAATTTACTTTATATCTAAATTTTCTTATTTATTTATTTATACGTTCATTTATTTCATTATAATATAATATAAATTTGTAATATAAAAAAATGAATAAATATATATCGATGTGAGAAGATAGTATTCATGATATTAATAATTATATTTAATTATTATACATTTATTTGTTTTATTTATATTAAATTATATATTAGAAATATCATAGATAAATAATATTATTTAATTGTATGATATAAACAAACAAAAAATACGAAAGAGAGATAAAGAGAGATTCTTTAATCTCACATAATATTTGCAAATCAAAATTATTTATTTATTTATTTATTTATTTATTTAAAGGAACATTCGCTCTCTCATTTTGGCCTGTCAATGAATTTTCTTTTTTCTTTTCTCCTATTTCTATTTTATTTCTTCTTTAAACTACTATTATTATTATTATTATTATTATTATTATTATTATTATTATTATTATTATTATTATCATTATCATTATCATTATTATTGTTATATTATTATTTATGGTCCAACAAAGAGATCGTAATAGTTCTTATGTCCTTTAAAACTCGTATATCGAAAGATCTTTATTGACAAATAAATATGAAAATAAAGGTATGTACAAAAAAATAAATATTAGGAAAATAAGCGCGCTCGTCGTCATTTTACGACGAGTACACGTCACACGTACACATACACACACACACACACACATACGCACGCACGTATACGCACATATACACACATACACATACGCACACACACACAAACACCCACACAAAATGTCTGTTCTTGACAAAAATCAACGTACGTACGTACGTATAAATACACATACATACATACACACACACACACACACACATATATATATATATATATGTATCTAAATTACACATATTCGTTATTTCTTTTTGTTTCGAAGAGACTTTCCTATTTTTTTTGTTTTCCTTTTTGTTTTTCTTTTTCCTTTCTTTTATTTTTCTTTTTCTTTTTCTTTTTTTTTTTTTTTTTTTTTCGTTTGACAAATTTATTTTCATTTCAATATATTCAGAAAAAGATCTTACATCCTTTCTCTATCGATATTAATTTATTATTAATATTAATTTTTATTATTTATTTATTATTATTAATTTATTTATTTATTTATTATTATTATTATTATTATTATTATTGTTATTATTTTTATCATCGAAATTTTTAATTTTATTTAAAGCGAGAAAAATAATGAAAGAGAGAAGGAAACATATTGATCGTTTAGAGAATCCTTGCGTGACGAATTTTTTGTTTACTTAAATGTTTATCAAATTAGCGAAGTTTATCTTAAAAATAAAAAAAAAAATATATATATATATATATAAATAATAAATTAATAACAATTTGATAAGAAAAAAATCGATAATAATTAATTCTACCTCTCTCTCTCTCTCATTTTTTTTTTTAATAAATCCCAAAAAGTGACATGTATTTATATTAATTTTAAATATTTACTTTCGCAATAATAATTAATTTCTTTTATTAATTATCATCCTCTTTCTTCTTTTCTTTTTCACTTTCGATCAGAGATTTAACAGTATGTGTCTTTTATTTATTCATCTTCGAAAGAAAAAAGGAAAAAAAGAAGAAAAAAACAAAAAAATGAAAAAAGAAATAAAAAATGTATAGAAAAACAAATAAAAAATAAAAAGCATAATAATTATAATAATAAGAATAATAATTTAAATATATATATAATATTTGTAATAATTCATAAAACGATCGTTGTTATAATTATGTTTATAATAAAAATGTTTATAATATATTAGATCAATCGAATTGTTTATTTCTTTTTTCTTTGTTCATTGTTGGTGTCATTCTTCTTTCTTTTTTTTTTTTTTCTTTTTTTATTTTTGTTGTTGTTGTCGTTCCTGTCAACTCTTCAATAATAATCAATTTATTAACATTCATTATTAACAGCGATTCGATAAACACACAAACACACATACATACATACATACATACATACATACATACATACATACATACATACGTACGTACATACATGCATACATAGAAACATACACGGAACAACATTCTCACAAATCTTATATAGGTACTATATATTTAATCCCATATTATATATATATATATACCTCTTATTATTATAAATATATAATATACATATATATATAGTACAGGACCACGGAACCATAGGCCTATTTATATCATTATCATTATCAATTAATTACTTTAATCTTATTTTTTTTTTCTTTTTTTGTTTTTTTTTTTTTTATTTTCCTTTTTTTTTTCTTTCTTTTCTTATTTAACGACGATGTTGTGTTTCATATATATATATGTAAGAATAAAGAAAAAAGAAATAAAATGACAACGTCCATTCGTGCTTAGGAAACATTTCTAGTTAAATCTTACAATCGTAATTATCGTCTTATAATTCATAAATAATTGTTTACATTTGTATGTATAAGTTGTTTCATTTTATATGTGTGTGTGT
The DNA here is from genome assembly GCF_050613455.1 of Vespa mandarinia. Taxonomy (NCBI): domain Eukaryota; kingdom Metazoa; phylum Arthropoda; class Insecta; order Hymenoptera; family Vespidae; genus Vespa; species Vespa mandarinia. The sequence continues at coordinate 2,305,983 of NC_140827.1, read as the reverse complement.
GTGTGTCTGTATATATATATATATATATATATATATATATATATGTTTGTGTTTCTAAGCGTTAAATCGTTCAGTTTATTTTCATATACTTCAGAATACTTCAGAATACGAGCGAGGCTTTCTCTTATTGTTTTTTTTTTTTTAAATATAATATAATATAATATAATATAATATAATATAATATAATATAATATAATATAATATAATATAATATAATATAATAATATAATAATATAATAATATAATAATATAATAATAATATAATATATGTAATATATATATATGTTCTTGTGTATGTGTGTGTGTGTATGTAAGTGTGTATATAATACAATATAGATATATACGGCTAACGAACTTTCTATTTCTTCTTTTTTTCTTGTCGGTATTATTATTATTATTTCTTTTTTTTCGTTTTCGTTCAATCATTAATTATCTAATTTCCTGGCTTTTTTTTTATTTATTTATTTTTTTTTTTGTTTAAAATAAAAATCTCTCTCTCTCTCTCTCTCTTTTTCCGATTACAAATAAATTTACTTTCTTTTACTTTTTGTCCTTTTTCTCTTCTTTTATTTGTATATTTTTTTTTTTTTACTTTTTTTTTCTTTTTGTTTTTTGTTCCTTTAACATTACATGATTCGAGACTCCCATGAATTAATAGTAATTATTTTATTATATTTAATGTGGAAAGAAAAAGAAGGAAGAAGAGGAGGAAGAAGAAGAAAGAACGAAGAAGAAGAAGAAGAAGAAGAAAGAACGAAGAAGAAGAAGAAGAAAGAACGAAGAAGAAGAAGAAGAAGAAAGAACGAAGAAGAAGAAGAAGAAAGAACGAAGAAGAAGAAGAAGAAAGAACGAAGAAGAAAATAAAAAAGAAAAATGAAAGAGAAGAATAAAGAAATATATAGAATATAATAGAAATGTATAGAGTATATATGAAAAAAAATGTAAATAAAAAAAAAAAAAAAAAAAAAAAAAGAAAAAAAATT
>NC_140827.1:2292500-2300000 GCF_050613455.1 Vespa mandarinia | reverse complement strand
ATTACTATTACTATTACTATTATTATTATTATTATTATTATTATTATTATTATTATTATTATTATTATTATTATTATTATTATTATTTAAAATAGTTCTTTTTCTTTTCTTGCTGCCATATAATCAGCTGCTCTTTCTCTTACTCACTCTCTCTCTCTCTTTTCTTCTCTGTCTCTTTATCTTTATCTTTCTATCGTTCAGGAAATATTCCTTAAAAAGGCAGTATCTTCTAAATATATATAAATTGATCTATGATATCAAATTGATCAACAATGATCAATCATTGGCTGTATGAACATGCATGATGAGTTTATAATAATAATAATAATAATAATAATAATAATAATAATAATAATTATTATTATTATTATTATTATTATTATTATTATATTATTACATTACCATTATTATTATTATTAATATTATTAATATTCTATGTCAGAGAGACAGAGTTGAGACGTCGTTACGTTTTTATATTAACTATATATATATATATATATATATATATATATATATATATATATATATATAACTGAAAGAAAGAAATAAACTCAATTTTTAATTATTTTTAATTATTTTTAAACTTGTAGAAAGTTCGCTTTTACGAGATTAGAACTTAAATTGTTCATTGAAAAAAGGAAAGAAGAAAAAAAAAAGAAAAAAAAAAGGAAAAGAAAAAAAATTATAAATATGTTTCTTTCGTTTTAGACACTGCCTTTTTTTTTTTACAACTCTCCTTTATATCTTTCTTTTTCTCTCTCTCTCTCTCTCTCTCTCTCTCTCTCTCTCTCTCTCTCTCTCTCTCTCTCTCTCTTCCTTTTTGTTCATAGTAATAAGAAATAAATGGTCTTCCATTTTGAGTCTTTGTTTGCTTAATTATATATTATATTCGAGGAGATTTACGATTTATCATTGGGACTACGTTGTTTTATTATTACCACCAATATAACCATTGTTCAATGTCTCTGGTTTATTAACATATTCAACTGTAGACGAGAGACCATCCTTTTTATCAATATCTATACCAATGTCTATTGTGTCCACCGATGATAATTCTAATTGGGATGGTATTGCAAGTTTCCTTTCAATATTGGCTAATATCTCTGGGCTACTATTTTCATAATCAGGATTCTTTGTTCTAGATTTAATAGAATTTGGACTCTCCGTATACGTTCGTTGTTGTTGCTGTTGCTGTTGTTGTTGTTGCTGTTGTTGTTGTTGTTGTTGTTGTTGTTGTTGTTGTTGTTGCTTGATCAAACTTTGTGGACTCGTTGATCTTGCCGCTGACGTTTGACTGACGTTACCTCTTGATGTATTTTTACCATGAATGTACGGTGAATTTTTAACAGATTTTAAACTATCCTCGACAAATGGCAAGTTCAAAGTATCTTTGCTCGATGCCAATGAATCTCCTGAAATACCATCGAAATCATCGAAACCGGCTTTCAATGGTACCTTGGACGAATTCATATCGTTAAAGTTCGTCCTCTTTGTTTTTGAATTCTCACCGTATGGCTCTAACGTGTAACGTGGGCTCAAACTGTTTTTAATACTGGTAGGCTCGAAACTAGCAAAATCACCAAAGTCTTGGCGCAATGGGGAATCCTCATCACCCTCGGCTTCCTCCTCGCGTAAATCTTGAAGCGTCGTCATTTCTAGATCCCTTTTTTTTTTGTTTTTTTTTTTTTTTTTTTTTTTTTTTTTTTAAATAAAGATTCAATGATAAGAAATTTAATTATGATTTTATAAGATGTAAGATATTGTAAACGTAGTAATTAAAATTATAAGAAAATAGATTTTTTGATATGAAAAATTTTTTATTATTACTTGTCTGTTTGCGGCGAATGAGATATATTTTGATTTCTCGCTTCGATACCTTCTGGACTGTGATAAAAGCTAACACGTTCGAAAGCTTCCAAATTGACATCCGGTAATAATATTGTAGCTATATCGATGAAGGTTGGCCTTCTTGTTGCTTTATGGCACCAAGTACGTCTCATTAAATTGTAAAGCGAGTCTGGACAATTTTCTGGACGTTCCATAACACCACCTTCTATTACATACCGTAATACCTAAGAAAAGGCACTTTTATATATTTTTTTGTAATTTTTTTTTTCTTCTTTTTTTTTGGTATATATTTTTGTATTTTTTTTTTTTATGTATATATATATATATATATTTTTTTTTAATCTTTTATTTTTAAACCAATTATAAAATTAATAATTTCAACTTAAATTACTATTTAGTTTTATTTTTTTTATTTTTTAATAAACTTCATTTTTTTTTTTATTTGTTTATTTATTTTATATATATATATATATATAAAATAAAAAAAATAAAAGTAATTTCATTGAAATTATTAATTTATTAATTTATTAATTATTAAGTTTTTAATTAATGATCATTAATTTTCCAATTGATTTTATTAATTTTATAATTTTTTCTTTTTTTTTTTTATAAATAATAAATTAATAAGATTAATTATAAAATTAATAATTTCAATGAAATTACTACTTTACTTTTATTTTTTTTTATTATTTTATTTTATTTTGCTTTATTTTTTTTCTTTCTTTCTTTCTGATAGGTTCATTTTTATTTACAAAAAAAAAAAAAAAAAAAAAAAAACCCACAGAAAATAAAAAGAATAAAAAAATAAAAGTAAATAGTAGCTTTCATTCAAATAATTAATTATTAATTTTGTAATTAATTAATAAAATGAATTTTATTAAATTAACTTCACATAATTAATAAAATGAATTTTATTAAATTAATTTTAATTAATAAAATGAATTAATTCTTTACCTGATCGTTCGATAAACCTTGATAAGGTTGCGAGGCAAGGGTTACCATTTCCCATAAAACAACCCCATAACTCCATACATCGGAGAAACTTGTAAATACACCATCCTTTAAACTTTCAGGTGCCATCCATCTAACTGGTAAAAGACCTTTTGTACCTTTACGATAATAATCAGTCTCATATATATCCCTTGTCATTCCAAAGTCACCGATCTTAACAGTAAGATCCTCAGCAACCATACAATTTCTCGCTGCCAAATCTCTATGGACAAATTTTTTTGCTGCAAGATATGCCATACCATCGGCTATTTCAATTGCCATTTGTAAGATTCTTTTCAATGTTGGTGGTTGCCTAGAGAAATTTTCACAAACGTCCGGCCTATGACTTCTCAAATATGTCTTTAAATCACCGTTCACCATTAGCTCCATTACCACCAAGGTAGGTTGTCCTTGAGACACTACACCGAGCAATCTTACCACATGATGAGTATTGAAAGCTCTGTATATATATATATACATATATATATATATATATATATATAAATAAATAAAATAAAAATAGTAATAGAAATATAATGAGACAATTATTTTGCAAAATATTGAATTAAAAATGTTAGAATTAAAATTTTAAATGATACTTGCTTCATTACGGATGCTTCGTTAAGAAATTCTATTCTTTCTCTATCCGTTGCATTTTCATTGACTGTTTTAACGGCACAACGTACTTCTGGTTTCCCTTTGACAACGTCCCTTGCTAAACCCTCATAAACCATACCAAAGGAACCATTTCCTAATTCTTTCAGTACATGAATTTTTTTTCTAGGTACTTCCCACTCATCGGGAACATAAACGCTACTAACATATTCTGGATTAACCGTTGCTATTAATCTTCTGCTAGGAACATTACGCATGAATTTTCTTTTGCATATATAAAATCCTACAAACATCATAACTGCAAATAGACTTGTTAATATTGACCAAAATAATATCCAAAATAATCCCAAATTATTATATTCCTTTATGAAGAAGTATTGTGCCTCTGTGTAATTTCCATTGCCGGCTAAACTCGTGGCTCTGACCTTGATCGAATAATTACCAGCTGGTAGATCTTTAAGGATGTAAGAATTGCCGGCTTTGGTGAAGTCACGTCTTGTTATACAAACTACGGTTGCTTTTATCTGGAAAAAAAGAAAAAAGAAAAAAAAGAAAGAAAAATAAAAGGGGTGGGGAAAAAAAGGAAATAAATAAATAAATAAATAAATAAATAAATAAATAAATAAATAAATGAAAATAAATAATGTATCGTTATCAATGATTAAAAACACGATCACGTTTCAACAAGTTATAGGAATTCTTAAGAAATACATACGTTCTGTATATCCACTCTTTTATATTCGATTTGATAGGTAACAATCAGGCCATTTGGTTGCGGTGGTTCTGCCCAATAAAGCGTAACAGTTGTCAGACTGTTATTCTCACCGGAAATGCTCAATCTGAAGGTATTCGCAGGAATATTATCGGCACTATCCAATGGTAATGTTCTATAGGTCTTCATACTTTTGGTCGAACAAGTATCATTTGTATCATTCTTGACAACCTCTCGACATGCTTGGACTTCGATATTGTAATAGGCAAAGTGTCGAAGATTTTTCATAACGAAACTTAAATTTGGATTAGGTACCTCCCTGTCGAATACAATATAAGTATTGTTCACTATTTTATCGGCCGTCGATTCCTTCTGCAAAAGAAAAATAAATAAATAAATAAATAAATAAATAAATAAAAAAAGAAAAAAAGTAAGTAAGATTGATTTTTTGTCTTAATTCATTGAATTATTTTTTATAATAAATTAATATATATATATATATATATATATATATATATATATATTACCTCGGAGTAATAACTATGATCTCTTCTTTTAACTAATTCAAATATCTCGCTAGTGTCACGTCTCCTACGTGCATCTATTCGTTTAACGTAAACCTGATTGTGCAAAGCGTCCTCGAATGCAATTGAACTCGATACTTCCTTTTCCCGCATGGACTGATCTAATTCTCGATCGGCACAATCGCAGGATGTCGTTTCCGGTATCTTTGCCAATTCCTTTTCTTCCTCTGCACGTTTTCTTTCCTCCTCGGCCATTACCGACATTGATTTCTTTTCTGGCAATGACATGGCTAGAAAAATTCAATATACAATGAAGTTAGACCAATTCCATCATCAATAAATTGATGATAAAATAATAAGCATTAAAAAAAAAAAAAAAAGAAAAAAAAAAGGATAGAAAACTCACGTTCATCGCAATAATTTCTTTGATCGATGAAGTTCGAATCATCCGGTACCCAACGTCCAACAATTCTGTAATGCGTAAGATTACCATTTTTTCTTAAAGGCGGTAACCAAGAGACTATTAATTCGCTGCTGGAATTACTATAAGTTGAAAGTCCTCTAGGAGCACTAGGTGCATGCGGTTTCGTTGTGAAATACGTGACCTTACTTTGTGCACCAGATCTCTCCGTTGCTATTGTATATGTTTTAACGTAAAATGCATATTGCGTGAATGGTTTCAATTGTGTTAAAATATGCGAGAGGTAACTTGGTTTTTCAGGTTCTGTATAATTGGTGGTTATTGGCTTGGTTGATCCTTCGATGGCGGAAACATCGTCAACTCTCCAACCATCACCACCGCAAGCATCTCTACCGTCATACATCGTTACATTTTCATTTGGTGCTTCGATGAAATACACGACATATCCTAATAATGATCTAGGATCATGATGAGTAAATTGTTCCCATTCTATCAATGCTGCATCCGACGTTGTCTTTGTTACAATAGTTTTCAATTCGGTAACATTACAAGCTACCTTATCGCCATTACTATTAGGTGCTACTTCAAGATCCGTAAACTCTTGAAGACCTGCCTTTTTTCTAAGCGTTTCAATCTTATGAAAGCATAGCTTTGGATTGAAATGAAAAAAGACTTTAGCTGGACCGTCCTTGGACAATATACCAATCTCACCGTGAGTACTCCAATCCCAAAGTTCTTGAAGATTTTGATTGTCCAAAACGGCGAGTGTATATTTGCTATTATCCAAATAATTACCTCTTATAACTCGAAGACTTTTTAAAAAGTTTAATGATATCAATGGAAAACTTCGTACGATCTTCAAATAACCATCTATCTCTTCTATCATATTCAAACTATCCTCTAGCTCATTGACAATATTTTTACCGCCTCTTATCTGAATCTCAAGGCTACCGGTAATATGAGTACAACCACGTAATTTCTGAGCCGAAGCAATACTGTCAACGCTAGTACCAGCGCATTCCTTTAAACATGGCCCTTTACATTTTCTACAAGATGTTTTATTATTTACCTCCTCGTCCATATAACCAGCAGGACATTCGATAATGCAACTACCATTGAATGGTTTGTAAGGATTATCTTTGACGATACTTAATGCCTCTCTTGGTTTTACCATTTGACGACATTCATCCTCACCGATGCAACGACGATTCATAAACTCATATGTACCATTTGGACAATGATTTTGACAATGATTACCATCTACTAAAACGTTTTTACAGACTTTACAATGATTCGCTGTTAATCCCGTACAACCACCCAGGCATGACGGATGACAGCAATGATTTGACGCATCACAGGAACCATCTCCGCATCTTTTGTCACATACTGCAAATAAATACAAATTTTAGGTTAAGTTCATTTTTATGACACGTCACGTGGACGTATTTTGCATATAATTATACTTTTGACATTCTTTTTTTCTTTCTTTTTTTTTTTTCTTTTTCAAGAAAGAAAATTCATAAATAAATTATAAATTAATACTAACTTCGTTGGCAGTGTTGTCGATTCCAGCAAAGCGTTTCATCGGGCTTAGTCAATCTGGTGGTACAATTTTTTTCACATATCGGACAGCCATTCTTTGGTTTATTTCCCTATATAAAACATACAAAGATGATAATTACACAATTTTATTATTTCATTAAATTTATAAAATTTATTACGAATTAATTAATTACAATAATAGATATTAATTATATACGATATAAAAAAAAAAAAAAAAAAAAAAAAGGAAAGTGAGGTTATGATCGAGAATCATATAGTTATTGCATGTATATAAACATATCAAATTTGTGTCATGTAAATACATATATACACACCTAAAGATATATGTATGTGTATATGTGTATATATATATATATATATATACATAAGAAAAACATGAGTGATGTAATAAAATAAAGATGTATAAAATAAAAACTATATTATGTGTGTGTGTGTGTGTGTATATGGCGCGTGTGCGCGCGTGTTCGTACGTATAATATAATATATTTTTTCTTTTTCTTTTCTTTTCTTTTCTTTTCTTCTCTACAACGTTATCGATTTTGAACAAATGTTTTCATTGGTCGACTTTATCGATTCGTCGTAAAGCATGTTATCTCGTTTCAAATCACGAAAGGTTCGTCCGATTACCATCGACTTCGCACTTTTCTACTCTTGAAATTGTACACGAGTAAATAACAAGAAGAAGAGCACACGCGTGCCGCTCGAATTTCATTTATTTACGTCACTACTTATCGTCTTTCTCTTTCTTATTTATTCGTCTTACATACGATTAAATTCTTTCACTGCAAAATGATTCCCCATCTCTCTCTCTACTCTCACTAAACTCT
>NC_140827.1:2285000-2287500 GCF_050613455.1 Vespa mandarinia | reverse complement strand
ACAAAAAATTTTATTAATAAAAGGGATGGAGCTTTGATGGGACCTTTTTCTTTTGCTGAATCCAGGAAAAAAAAGAAAGACAGAAAGAAAGAAAGAAAGAAAGAAAGAAAGAAAGAAAGAAAGAAAGAAAGAAAGAAAGAAACAGAAAAAGAAAAAGACAGAGAGAATGATATATACATTAAATTTGCATGGAGCAGCAAAAAAAAAAAAATAAAAAAAAATAAAAAAAAAATAAAAAAAAAAAAAGAAGTAGGAAGAAAGAAAGAAATAAAAATATTATGCTTATCCAAAGAATTCTTTGTAAATTTTTGATCGTACAAGCGGAAGTAAAAAGCAAATAAAAAGAAAAAAAATTTTGTTGTTGTTGAAATCATAAACGTTGTCAATGAAAAATTATAAGATCTAATTATAACATATAAATTATAAAATCACCGAAAATGATCGAATATAAATTAATCGATTCAATATATGTATATATGTATATGTGTGTATGTGTGTATGTAATTATTTCAATATGTATGTATGCATACATATTGCATACGTACGTACGTGCATTCGTGTATATTATTATTATTTATAATGTTTATATATTATTTCTTACCTGTATAAAACGAGGAATTCTGTTATTTCTACCAAATCTGGAAACGTGAGATTCGCATAGGCCGAATCATCGGCGTGATCGATTAGTAGAATTTGGACGAATCCTTCGACTACTCGACATCCTTGCAGTCTTGAGAATTGATTCACGCTGTTCCTTATGTCTATACTTTGGCACACTATTTATTGAAACAAAAAACAAAAAAACAAAAACGAAATAAATTTATTACAAATATATATGTATCCGCGCGCGTATGTATATGTAGTGTTATTAATTATTTATTTAGATATATTAATTAGCAAAGAATGGAAAGAAATAATAATATTTAGTTTCAAAAAAAAAAAAAAAAAAAAAAAAAAATAGATAAATAAATAAATAAAGAAATTAATTAATAAGAATTATTTAAATGTCCCACCCAAATGTATATTATATATATGTATATATATATATATATACTTTTTTTACTTATTTTTATATTGTTTAAATATTAATAGGCGTTTTAACTATCTTTAATCGTATTTTTTATAATAATAATAATAATAATAATAATAATAATAATAATAATAATAATAATAATAATAATAATTCAATATTATCAAAATTTTTTTACTTTTAGTAATTTTAATATATCATAAATAAAGAATTGTTTAAATATTTTCATCTGTTCAAGTATTAATGGGCATTGTTATCTCCTTTTCTTTATTTTTTATTCTTCTTTTTTTTTTTTTTTTTTAGCAATTTCAATTACTACATTTAAACATTGACAGTTAAGTTATTTATAACGATTTCAATATAAATGATTGAACATTAATAAATATTATACTTGAAATACTTATCTTTTCATTAACTCAACTATATATCATTATTTCAATTATATTCTTAATCATTTCCATCCTATTCTTCCATTAAAATTTCACGAATACCATGAATACCTATCTATCCGTCTCTTTCTCTCTTTCTCTCTCTCTCTCTCTCTCTCTCATATATATATATATATATATATATATATATATATATATATATATACAATTATATATGTACATATAATAAGAAATAAAGAAAACTACTTTCTTTTTGTTTCTTTTTCTTCTCTCTTTTTTTTCATTTCTTTTTTTCTTTTTTTTTTTTTTTAATCTTATCAACAAATTGAAAGTCAGAGGATTCAATCTTGACCACACCTATTGAATGCAACAAAGAAGCTAATTTTATTCCTTGTGCATCTAACTGGAAAAAGATAGCATGTAATCTGACCTAAAGTCGGTTAATAGCATATACACCTCAATGTTTCCTTTTCCTTTTTCCTTTTTCTTATTTTTTTTTTCTTATTTTCTTTTTTTTTTCTTTTTTTTCTTTTTTTTTCTTTCCTTTCTTTCTCCGCAAACGAAGTTTCTTTTTATAATTGCTTAGTTCTCGTATATCGATATGTTAAAATCTTCTTTCAAATTATTCGAGAAAGAGAACGGAAGAGGGTCTTGATTTTTATTTCATCAGGATATATATATATATATATATATATATATATATATATATATAAATTTTTATGCTTCCTCGAATTAAGAATAATGTATCTTATTATATGATAAAATTATTGAATGTGTTTTATTATATGATAATTAATATAATTAATCTTTTTTCTTTTTTTTAATAAGATAAGAATAAAATATATATATATATATGTTCAAGATGGAATGAAGTGTGTGTGTGTATAAATTCACAGGTTTATTCCAATGCCAGTTGATGATATTTTTAGCACGACCTGCTAGCATCGGGCTCGTTGACCGTTTTCGAAAGGGTTGTAGTAGACGGCGCGTCTTTTATTATATAAATAAATTTCTATGTATATTTGTTTCTTTATTTCTTATGTAGATTTTAAAGTAATAATGCATTCAATAATAATAATAA
>NC_140827.1:2275000-2277500 GCF_050613455.1 Vespa mandarinia | reverse complement strand
TAAATGATTTATCATTGAATTTTAATATATATATATATATATATAGGAAAATGTACAAATTCACAAACACAAACATGTACATATCTAATCAATTAATGCGATCTGGAGTTAGGGAGGAAAAAAGAAAAAAAAAAAAAAAAAAAGAAGGAAAGGAAGAACTTTTTTCTGATGGAACATTTACCCCCTGTCTTCACCCTAAAACGTTAGTCACCGAATTAGATAGACTTTTGGCTCGAGAAAATTCACGAGAAAAAGGTTGTACATATATACGTAAGAGAGATAGATAGATAGATAGATAGAGACAGATATATATATATATATATACATATATATATATATATATATAGAGAGAGAGAGAGATAGAGAGAGAAAGAGAGAGACGTGTTCGATCGATGGGCTTCTTGCCAAGACATTGAAATAAAAAGAAACTAATATATGATATTCGAATATTTTTACTTTCTTAATTTTGAAATATTATCTACAATTGTTATATTTAATTTTTAATACGACTGAATAGAAGAAGAAGAAGAAGAAGAAGAAGAAGAAGAGGAAGACAAAAGTTATCCAATAAATATTATAAGTCTCAAATAAAATCGATAGAATTTTTTAAGCAGAGATATAAAGATTTTATTTAATTCTTAACATTAAAAAAAAAAAAAATTTATGTAATATTATAAATACTAATCTAATAGATGTGTATTATACTTTTCTTTTTTTTTTTTCTTTTTATATATATATATATATATAGATTGACGTTAGAAAAAAATTATTTATTCCCTCCTTTTTATATTATATATGTAAATACAATTATAGTACACACACACACACACAATAATTTAATAAACACTTCACAAAAAGAGAATTATTTATCAATAAAAAATGTTAGAAATATTAAAAAAAAAAAAAAAAAAAAAAAAAAAAAAAAAAAAAAAGAAAAATATATAAAAAAATTATATATATATAAATGGTTTAATAATAAAATTTAATAATAAAATTTAATATATACATTTAATGAACACGCAAAGTTCAAAGAACAATTTTCTAATCCAAAATGGCTGATTATAAATAACACAGAAAATTCTCTCTTAATATCGATAATATTCTATATAAAAGAAATACATAGATACATATACGTATTAAAGGAAGAAAGGTATCTGTATATGTGTACATCTACATATATATATATATATATATGCGTATTTGTGATCTCTAAGGAGTTCGAAACTACGACGCAGCACAGGCAAAAGTTCATCGGCCTGAGCCACGCGTTGCTGCGTCGTTCTTACGAGTCACGAAATTATCGAACGAGAATGTTCCAATATTTTCTTTTTATCTTTGTATTGATCTAACGCACAAATCCACGAATACCTTTAAAATACATCCCGCGGGCCGTTCTTGTACGCGCGATTTTCAAAAAAAAAAAAAAAAAAAATAAAAAAAAAATAAAAAAAGAAAAAAAAGAAAAAATAAAGAAAAAAGATAAATAAAAAGTTAAAAAAAAAAAAAAAGAAAGAAAATGGAAAAAGAAATAAAAAATACAAAAAAAAAGAAAAAAAAAAAAGAAGAAGGTATAGTGAAAGGAAGGAAGAAAAAAAGAAATGAAAAGAAAAAAAAAGGAAAAAAAAAAAAACAAACAAATAAACAAAAGAAAATTTCGTATTACGTGCTTTTAATTTCAATTAAGCTCTCGTCAAGTTAATTAAGTATTTATATCGACGACGACGACGACGACGACAACAACAACAACAATAACAAAACGACGACGACGACGATGATGATGATGACGATGATGATTACGATGATCATGATCATGATTATGATGATGATCGTATCGAAATTGACTTGGATGACCTATCTAGATCTTCAAATTATATTCGAAAGTCAGTCTGAAAGATCAATTGATCTCACGATCATTCGATCAATGATATATATATATATATATATATATATATATATATATGTATTTAAGTATGTATGTATGTATTAAAGCGTGGGACGTATATCTCTTTGGAGACATGGTCAATAATTTTCCAGTCGACTTTTGTACGAAGACGACCCCGCCCTCCCTCACCCCTCACCCCTTCACCCTATCGCCATCTTCCTTTATATCTTTATCTCTATTTCTATCTTTGTCTCTGTCTACGTCTCTCCCTTCTTCCTTCTTTCTTTCTTTTTTTTTTCTTCTCTTTTCTTTTCTTCCTTTTTTCTTCTTTTTCTTTTCTTTTTTTTTTTTTTTTCTTATTTCCTCTGTCTCTTACTCGGACTATTGTAAATCTTTCCTTTACTACCTACAAGGGAATTGTACTATCGTCCGCACATTTCGCCACGTCGTTTTCCTATTTACTTTCTGTGGCGCCATGAATTTTCTATTCTAAAGAATCAAGATATGGTGTTAAACGTGTTATGCGTTTCAATATGATTTCATCCTATGGTTGAATCTTAAGTGACGTTCTTTTTTCGTTTTCTTTTTTATTTTTCTATTTTCTTTTTTTCTTTTTTT
>NC_140827.1:2267500-2270000 GCF_050613455.1 Vespa mandarinia | reverse complement strand
GATCGTTTTGTCGACTCAATGGTATAATGTCGGCCTAGACCTCGTCGTATCGCGTGATACTTCTCTCTCTCTCTTTCTCTCTCTCTCTCTCTCTCTCTCTTTCTCTTAAATCACTTCACGTATCTTTTATCTCGCTTTCTCTTAATCTCTTTTCTCTTTTGAATTTTTAGAAAATTTTTTTTCAAATAAAAATTCTCTTCTAAACAGATTTTTTTTTAGAGGAGAATAATAATAATAATAATAATAATAATAATAATAATAATAATAATAATAATAATAATAATAATAATAATAATAATAATAATAATAATAATAATAATAATAATAATAATAATAATAATAATAATAATAATAATAATAATAATAATAATAATAATAATAATAATAATAATAATAATAATAATAATAATAATAATAATAATAGTAATAACAATAATAATAATAATAATAATAATAATAATAATAATAATAATAATATTTATTTATATTTATTAATAATTTGATATATATTATTTGCCAATAATTTATTTCGGTAATTTTTTTTTTAAATCCATTTTTTTTCCTTTTTACATTATTTCAAAATAATATAAATAATAAAAATGAAAATATACAATTAACACGATCTTTTCATATGATATTTATTGATCATTTAAAGGCAACGTTTTTTAATAATTCATTTTTATAATTCGTTTTCATTCCAATTCGATCAAATTGCAAATAATAATAATAATAATAATAATAATAATAATAATAATAATAATAATAATAATAATAATTATAAATAAATAAATGAAAGAAAAAAACAATTTTTACAATATCGAGACATACGTTGTACTATAATAAAATTATACAAACGTATCCTCAAATGTTATTAATAAAAATTAATAATTAAACAAATATCTACATGTCTATATATAATAAAGCAATTGGTTTATATTTTATTTATTTATAATTATAAGCTTCTAACGGAAGTGGACATTAAGACAAATAGATTTAATATCTGTGTCCAAAATCCGATAACTGTAGTATTAAAAATAAAAGAAATAAATTATTGCTAATAATTCAAAATTTATAAAAAATGAAGCCATTAATATATATATAATATATAATATATAATATATAATATAAAATCGTTTTTATTTTTTATTATTTTGCAATATAATTTTATATAATTTTATGCAATATTTTTTCTTTTTGTTATTGAATAAATTAAAAATAAATAAATAAACAAATAAATAAATAAACAAATAAATAAATAAACAAATAAATAAATAAATTAATATATATATTATAATTAGATTCATTACGTTTTTTTTTTATATGAGTCACATGAAAAGTCATGAATAAATCGTAATTTTATATAAAAATATTTATAAATTAATATTCATAAACTTGTAGATAACACTGAAAACCTGTTTTTGATTCGTAAAAAAACACGATCATGGTTGTAATATTTCAAGAGCAGAAAAAAAAGAGAAGGGGTAAAAAAGAAATTTATTCGATAATTTAGTGGAGATAAAATAAATACTTTGTCGATCTGTCGATTAAAATAACATATAGTTATCGTTCGATAGGCATGGGCATTTATTAATATTGTAATTCGTAAAATATTACGCTACAATTAGATCATACTTCCAATTTATATATATAAAAAAAAAAAAAAAAAAGTGCGCGTGTACGTGTATAAATAAATAAATAAATAAATAAATAAATAAATAAATAAATAATAAGCTATTGTATTCATTATGATATCGCACCCTTCTATCTCATCAGCCTTAACAAATCTCAAATCACTTTCATCTAAAATCGATCGGAGATTTATATATATATATATATAAAAAAAAAAAAATAAATAAATAAATAAATAAATAAATAAATAAATAAATAAATAAATAAATAAATATACTCACCACCGTCCTTCTTGATGTTACCAATCGAGGTTTTCCCTTGAAAACCGGCCAAAGTAGTAGGCGGGAAGTTGAGAGCTAGGAAAATGACAATACTGAAAGCTAGTCTCCAATAACACAAATTCTTCGTCCACCGTACAACACTCGAGGCCAATCTCGAATTTTGTCCAGGATTATCGATCCAACAATTATTATTCTCCCCCGTTATCCACTTATCTTCCTTTCTAATCCTCTTCGACGAAACTTCGTAATACTTCGGCTTCGAATACGAATTAAAATATTTCGACGACGAGGAGGAGGAAGAGGAGGAAGATGAGGAAGAGGAGGAGGAGAAGGAGAAGGAGGAGGAAGAGGAGGAGGAGGAGGAGGAGGAAGAAGAAGAAGAAGAAGAAGATGATGATGATGACGACGACGTCGAGGATGATGATGATAATAATGAAGATGAAGAAGAGGAAGAAGATGATGATAATGATGATGATGATGATGGAATAGGAAGAGAAGGAAAACGATCGTCGATCCGACCGAGATCATCTCGATCGTACGACGATGATCCATGTAACCTTTCACAAAGAACACAAGTTCTCATTGAGTCC
>NC_140827.1:2257500-2262500 GCF_050613455.1 Vespa mandarinia | reverse complement strand
GAAAAAAAAAAAAAAAAAAAGAAAAAAAAAATTGAAGTGAAACAAAGCAAAAAGAGCACGTGAAAGGTAGACCCACGTTACCTTATAAATATTTTTTGTAGAATTTATATAAATTGTCGTTCGTGTCACCGGAAGGTACAGAAATAGAATAAGAGAAAGAGAGAGGAAGTAAAATATAGGATTGGGGGAGAGAGAGATGAGTATCAAAGGTCGCATTGGAAAACAAGCTTTCGACTGACTAACTTGATATAGACGACGAAAATGAGGTGACGAAGACAAGAGCGAAAGAGAGAAAGAGAGAAAGAGAGAGAGAGAGAGAGAGAGAGAGAGAGAGAGAGAGAGAGAGAGAGAGAGAGAGAGAGAGAGAGAGAGAGAGAGAGAGAGAGAGAAAGAACAGAGACATACAGAGTGAAAACGTGCAAGTGGAAAGGGCGATGATGGTTAGTTAATGGATAGAAGAGTTGGGAAGAGGGGTGAAGGGGATAGGGTTCACGAGGCGCCCGATCTCATCGTTTATCGGCCAGTCGATGAGTTAACCAGAGAATGATTCGATTAAAACTAAATTCTTCATATTGTTAACAAACGAGAGAAAATTAATTTATTGTGATCTCGAATTATCGGTAGTAGGTAGGGGGAAGGAGTGGGGGAAGGGTACGTATGGCGAACACGTTCGATAGGCATTCAAATAATTTTAGTTAAATATATGATTTTATATATATATATATATATATATATATATATATATATATATATACATACAAAAAAAAGGAAAGAGAGAGAGAGAGAAAAAAAAATAATAATAAAATTAATAAAATAAAATCAACCGATATCGAATTTTACTTTGGATTTATGCAACAGCATAATAATTTATTAATAATGTAATTTATTAATAAATAAAACTCGTGTACATATATCTTCTCCTTTCTATCTTTATTTTTTTTTTTTTCTTTTCAAATTTAAATATATACCTCCCAACAACCTTCTCCAAAAAAAAAGAAAAAAAAAAGAAAGAAAACAAGAGCGCTCATTGTACATCATACTTTGATATAATAAAAAAAAAAAAAAAAAAAGAAAAATGCCGAATTAAATATGTAATTAACAAAAGCAAAGGATAATTTTATTTCAGATATTAAGTAAGAACAACAAGAATAATTTTGCTTTAAATATTAGATAATAATAATAATAATATATATAGATAAAAGTGATGTATATAGTTAATAAAAGTGTGTGTGTGTGTTTCTGTGTGTGAGTGTGTGAGAGAGATACACAGTGAAACTAATAAACGTTTGCCAGGCAAACGGTACTTCTCATTATGGGAAAAGCTACACTTAAAGCTCTATCTTGTTCTTGACCATAATATTAAATATTAATCGCAATAATCAACGCTATGCTCTTACTTTATCACACTTTTTATTTATTTATTTATTTATTTTATATTTAATTATATTATCGTTTACATTAATTTAATTAAATAATTGATAGTATCAATTGAACATTTTATAACGATTAAATTTTCTTACTTATTTCTAGGTGATTAATATGAAAACTTTTATTTATGCATGTGTAGTAAGTGTGCGAGTATGTATGTATGTATGTATGTATGTATCTATGCATAATAGGTACATGGTAATAAGATGGAAATAAATTTGTTGCTTGGAAAATTGTATTATTGATATGTTTAATTCATATTAATTGTCATTCTTATAAATTAATTTCATTTATTAAAACTAACATGAAATCATAACTTCCATAGATATATGTATGTGTGTGTGTGTGTATTTATATATTAGATGTAAATAATAATTATACGAATAAATTAAAACAAAAACAATGTATTTAAGTACCATATTATTTATTTTTTAATTTTATATTTATTTTTCATTAAGGCAAACAATCACATATAGAGAAATAAATTTATAATAAGAAATAGATAGACAAAATAAGAGAACTACAAATCATTAGAAAGGTGATTTCAATTGATCTTTCAAAAATGGATAATTTAAAAATATAAACGTTAATATACATATTAACATTTTCAAAGGAAAAAATGAAACCAGATTTTAAAACTAATCCAATAACAGGTCTTATCGATACGAACAGATCGTAACTAGTAATTTTTCATTTTTATCGAATAAATCACCGTTATTCGTATCTATTATGACGCATATGATACGAATTCCAAATAAGAACGAGAAAACTACAAGATAATATTTTAAGAAAAATATTAATAATAATAATAGTAATAAAAATTAGAAGGCATACATTTTATACATACATACATACATATATATATATATATATATATATATATATATATATATATATTTAAGATCCTTGCAAGAATTAATAAACTTTATAACGAACTTATATTAAATTATTTAATTAATATATTAAAACTAAAAATAAAAACATAAAAGAAAAGAAATAAAGAAATGTTATTACAAAAAAAAAAAAATTAATGCAAAAGAAAAGAAGTAAAGAAAATTACAAAAATTTAACAAAATATATGCACGCATTTAATAAGCCAATGAATAAATAAATATATAAAAGATATGAAAGATACAATAAAATTTTATCATAATATTAAAAAAAAAAAAAAAAATAAAAAAAGAGAGAGAGAGAGAAAAAAAGAATTAATTTTTAATATATTCCCATTTTTTTTTCTTGATCATCATTTTACCATAATTAAAGAAGATTGTATTTTCAAATCTTTCACATTTTCCGATTAATCCTTAATGGAAATTAAATAAATATGTATCTACACATACACACACGCACGTACACATTTGTGAGAAAAAAAATTTTTATTGATACTCTCTCCCTCAACCCTTTCAACCTCGCTACTAGCTTTTATTCTCACGGTCGCGTAATTGTTTACGAGTTGGTAGCTGCTATCGTTGCAGGTCCGTAACGAACAATGATATGTACTATTCGCAAAAGGAGCGATTAGATTGAGCACGCTCGTGTCATACTCGAGAAACAATCGGCACACATATGCACACACACACATACACACACGCACGTACGTATGTATATATGCATGTATGTATGGATGTATACCTATGTATATCGACGTTAGACTTGCTATCATCAATTGCCTATTAAAAGAAAGTGATCGATTATTATTTGATGATAATGATTTTATAATTGGATCAAAAAAAAAAAAAAATAAAAAAAAAATAAAAAAATAAAAAAATAAATGAATAAATAAATAAAAAAAAAAATAAATAAAAAAGAAAAGAATAAAAAGAAATTAAGAAAACATTTCGTCTAATTTCTTCAAAAATTTTCTAATCTTTACGATCATATCTAATATCCCTGTACGTGCACACGCACGTTTGTGTTTCCGTTTTGCTTATTTAGAGATTGAAAGTTTTATCTGGATTATTATAATTCGATCAGAAAAGATACTCTTTGAGTATATATATATATATATATATATATATATATATATATATATACATACACAAATACACACCTTTCTAATATATTTTTTATCTAATATTTTTTTAATAATCTGCAATATTCTGGAATATCTAATTTCTGTAGAATACATTCACAACATTTTTTTATTTGCTTTTTACTTTTTACTTTAAAAAAAAAAAAAAGAAGAAAAGAAAAATTAAAAATTCAAGTAGAAAAAGAGTGATTGATTTTGAAAATCATTTATAAGACACCTTTGATTCATGCTATATATATATCTGTCTCTTTCCTTTTATTTCATTCGCAGTTCATTGCATATAAGCGTGTGCGCGAGACAATTTGTATATATATATGTGTGTGTGTGTGTATATATGTTTGTGTGTGAAGTAGGAGTGGGAAAAAGTGTATAAATTCACATCAGCCACTCAGATCGAATCACTGTGTTCTATGATAAACGATCGAGAGTGCTGGCAGCCAATAAACTCTCTGAAGATAAATGTGTGATGTACACGGACGTATGACCGTTTTACCGATTCGAGAGTGCTAGGAACTAATTTTGGTTTCTTTCTTTCTTCTTTTTTTTTCTTTTTTTTTTCTGTTTGTTTGTTTTTTTTTTTTCCCCTTTCCACGAAATCGAAAGCATCGAGACAATTGTCGGATTGTGATAACGTGCGTGCGTTTGAATAACGTATTAATATTTTTTTTTTCCTTCTCTTTCTCTTCTTTTTTTTTTTTTTGTTTGTTTGTTTTTGGAAAAAAAAAACACAAAAAAAGAAAAAAAAAAAAAAAAAGAGAAAAGAAATTGTTTCTAAGAAAAACTGCAGGTATTTGTGAACATTTATTATTTATATTATTATTATTATTATTATTATTATTATTATTATTTTTATTTCTAATGAAGCTGAATTACTTAAAAAAAAAAAAAAAAAAAAAAAAAAAAAAAAACGAATAGGAAAAAGACAAGAAATGTAAGAAAAAAACAATAAGAAGAAAAAGAAAACAAAACTATTTCTATTAAGCCTAATAATATATAATATATATATATATAGAATTAAGAAATTTGTTCTAAGCTATACCATAAATATATGCCTAATGTCGACTAGGATATATTTATGAACTAAAGATACTTATTATTACACCGTAAAGCTTTGCTATACTAACTCACAAACATTTTAAGTATAGCTATAAGAGAGATCTGCCTTTCTCTCTTCTTCTCCATTTACCCCTCTCAATAACTCTCTTTCTCTTTCTCTCTCTCTCTCTCTCTCTCTTATTCTCTTTCGTTTTAAATGAAACCACACTTTCTAAGACGAATTTTCAAATGACATTAGATTTTTCTTCAAATTATTATCAAATAGCTTCTAAATATTATTCTCATTCGGTTAATCTAATTTGTCAATTAGCTGTTCTAATGCTACGTGCCACGCACAGACTTTCTCTTCCGGAATAATAATTATTATTTTCAAAATTTGAAAGGATAGATTTTTTCTCTCTCTACAAATTCATTCTCGGCAATAAAATCTGAATCTTCTCCTTTTCTTTTTTTTTTCTTTTTGTTTTTTTTTTAAACTCTTTTT
>NC_140827.1:2245000-2252500 GCF_050613455.1 Vespa mandarinia | reverse complement strand
AAAAAGATATGTAGATATATTTTACGTAATAGATATTAAATACTAATGAACGGAAA
Source organism: Vespa mandarinia (assembly GCF_050613455.1). Classification (NCBI taxonomy): domain Eukaryota; kingdom Metazoa; phylum Arthropoda; class Insecta; order Hymenoptera; family Vespidae; genus Vespa; species Vespa mandarinia. The sequence continues at coordinate 2,252,444 of NC_140827.1, read as the reverse complement.
AATAACGAAAATATCATGGTGATGATGATTAATTCGTTGCACTACGTTAGAGAGAGAGAAAAAAAAATACATATATAAAAATATATAAAACAAATAAAAAAGATAAAAAAAAAAAAAAAAAAAACTACTATTCCTAATCTAAATGATTAATGTTTGACAATAAATTTATTTGCTTTTTTAGTAGATTTAACGTTAGAGAAAATAACATTAAAAAAAAAACTATAAAACGAAATAAAATGTATTGATATAATATTTTAAATGATAGAAAAAGAAACATAAAGTAAAACACAAACAAACACACATACACACATACATACATAAACAATATACAAATAAACAATGATCTCTAAAATAGACAATAATTTTTTCCGTCACATAAGTTTACTTTTATTAAAGAATGAATTTACTTTTGTTAAATAAGAAATAACAAATATACGCATATATATAAATATATATATATATATATATATATATATATATAAAAGAAATATATAAATTATATATTAATATATAATTAATTATAAATTATATATATATATATAAAAGAAATATATAAATTATATATTAATATATAATTAATTATAAATTATATATATATATATATATAAAAGAAATATATAAATTATATATTAATATATAATTAATTATAAATTATATAAATTATATATATATATATATATATATATATATAAAAGAAATATATAAATTATATATTAATATATAATTAATTATAAATTATATATATATATATGTAGGTATAAGACAATAACACTTATGAAAAATAATAATAAATATGACAAATTATAAAAAAATAATATGAAAAATAATCAAAATCGAAAAATATCGAAAGACAAATCGTATAAATTTTCATTCTATCTTAAATTTAATCAATCTATTTCTATTAATCCCTCTCTCTCTCTCCCTCTCTCTCTATACCGCCCGTCATTCCTCCTATAGACCCTCTCTCACTCCCTTTCACGAAGCTTTCTTAAAACGGCAATGGCAATAGCAATAACAACAACAACAAAAGCGGTAGCAGCAGCAATAGCAGCAGCAGCAGCAGAGAGACAGACAGAAGAGTAGGAGGCAAACTGAATGGGAAGATATGGTCGATACTCTCTATCTCCCCTCTCCCCTACCCGACCGCTACGTTAGACTCCACCCCCTTCTACTCTATCTATCTCCTTCTACTTCACTATTACTCCCCACCATTTAAACAACCGTCTTCTCCGACGGTATTAATCTCCCACTCCGGTGACACGCGCTACTACGTTTTATCGTACCTTCGACCAATCGAACGATAGACCCTGGTCTGGTATGTTGTGAATAATAGTAATAATAATATATATTAGTAATAGTAATAGTAATAGTAATAGTAATAGTAATAGTATAGTAATAAAATAGTAATAGTAGTTGTAGTAGTAAATGCACGAGACTTCAAGAATGCAGTTTGCATTCACACTCACACACGTTTACTCTATTCTTAACTATTACTAATAGTCAAATTCTATACTAATATCTATTCTAAAAAATGTATATATATATATATATATATATATATATATTTGTTTAGTTATTTATTTTCATTCAACGTCCGTTTCATAGTTTCCAACCTAATATATAAGTAAATATATATATATATATATTTTCTTATCATTGTTATTATTATTCAGATTTTTTTTTCTCTCATTTATTAGATCGACATGTGATATTTCATGTCTATCGTATCTCCCATATCCTATCTTATTGTTTTATTAATATCTAATAAGTATTATTGCTTTCTCTCTTTTCCTCCCTTTTTTTTTTTTTTTTATTTCGTGAAAAGTTAATTAAAATTATCGATAATGTTCTTGTTTTTCTTTTTTTTCTTTTCTTCTTCTTCTTCCTCTTTTTCTTTCTCCTTTCAATTAATCTCTCTCTTTATCTTTCTATCGAGAGAAGTAAATTTTATCGTAAATAAAAAATAAAAAGAAAGAAATTTTATATTTAAAAAAAAAAAAAAAAAAAACTATGTGCATGTGTGTTTGTGTGTGTAAGAAACTGAGAGAGAGGGAGGCGGACAGGGAGGGTGGGTTGGTTTGGTAGAGAGGGAAGGAAAAGTTTTGGCAAATGATCAAAATCCTCATGGACAACTTCTACGTCGTTCGTTTCAACCAAACTCGATTTGGCATTAACTTCTCTTTCCTCATCATTATAATATTATTCCCTTTTCATCGTCATAAGATATTAATTTGGATAAATCATATCTGTGTACCGTCTTGGAAGGAGTAAGAATAAAAAAGGAAAGAAAAAGAAAGAGATTGAAAAAGAAAAAAAAAAAAAAAGAAGAAAGTAAGAACAAAAAAAAAACAAATGTATTTATATAAACGACACAATGATTTAAAATCCTTTTAAATTTTTCTCATATACTTCTTAATAGCAACCATATATATATATATATATATATATATATATATATAGATATAAATATGTCAGCTGTTCTTTATCGAAAACTATAAATACGAAAAAAAGGAAAGAAAAGAAAAAAAAAAAAAAGAAAAAAGAAAAGAAAGAAAGAAAGAAAAAACAAAGTGAAATTTGTCGGCAAAATTCCAAAATATTGTAAAAATTTATAATATATTAATATGTGTATGTATATACGTATATATAGTATAATATTTATTTATGTACCTGTTTGTTTGAAATATATAAAGGAAGATAATGTCGAATATTTTTTTTCATTTCTCTCTCTCTCTCTCTCTTTCTCTCTTTGGGATACAATCGTACTACACACAAATACAACTCGTAAGCGTTTTCTCAACCACTCCACTACCCCCACCCTCTTCTCTCAGAATATATCGACGAGTAAACTAGAGTTCAATGAACTCTTACGAACCTTATTCGTACACACTTTAAATTCAATTGTTTTTCATCATTTATTGCAATATATTCACGAAAGTTAATGTAATCAACTTTATCTCGTACGAAATTATAATTAATACACGTTGAACATTATCTATTACAATGAAAATCAATAATGCGAGAAGTTTATTATAATTTTGAATCATATTGTTTTTATTCGAATGGAAATAAACGAATTGTGTTATTTGAAGAAAAAAAAAGGAAAAAAAAAAAAAAAAAAGAAAAAAAATAAAAAAAGAATAAGAACAAAATAGTAATAATTATGGCAATTTTCAACTTTCTTTTCTTCTTTTCCTTTTCTTTTTTTCCTTTTTTTTTTGCAAATATTAATATCTTAAAAATAAGTCTATTGTTTATCTCATTGTTGTCCAAATGTTTATCCCTTTTCCTCTTCTCTCTCTCTCTCTCTCTCTCTCTCTCTCTTTTTATTTTAAATTAATTGAATTTCTAAACATTTACATGATATAAATGAGAATGATAGCCTTCGGCAAAAGCCTTAAAATAATGTAAAAGCTCAATCCCTCCTCTCTCTCTTTCTCTCTTTCTCTTAGCCTCTCTATCTTTATCTGTTTTATACTATTAATATCTCCAAACATGTTTGACCTAAATGATGAAGTCATAGTCTTCAAAAGAGAACCTTGAAATGATGCTAATTCTCAACCCTCTCTCTCTCCCTCCCTCCCACTCTTTTTCTTTCTTCCCCTTTTTTTTCATACTATTAATATCTTATAAATAAATAAGTACAATCTAAATCATGAAAAAATTAAACAAAAAATTATTCTAATTCTAATTCCTATTCATTCCATTCTCTCCCTTACTTTGTTCTTCTTTTATAAAAAAAAAAACAAAAAAAAAACAAAAAAAAAATATCTTTATTAATATTGTTATTAATACTTTAAATAATAATATTTTGCAAATATAAAAGAAAATGAAGAAATTTTCATTAAATCGTTATTTCATTACATCTTACCTATTATAATTAATATCTATTACGTAATATCAAATGAAATTAATATCTCTTCCAATAACATTTAACAATAATAATTAATATATATATATATATATATATATATATATATATATGTATATATATATATATATATATATTAATAATAATAATTATTATTATTAGAATAGATCATGTATATACATATATATTACACTACATACATACATCCACACATAAACACATATATAAAATTAGTTAAAAGAAAAATTCAAATTCAAATTCAAATTCAAATTCAAATTCAAATTCAAATTCAAATTCAAATTTTTTCCCTCTCCCCCTTCTTTCCATCCCACTTTATTATATAATAGAATAAATACATAATAAATTACTTCAATCCTAACAATCCTACCCTTAAGAAAAATAATATATATATATATATAAAACAAAAGAATACACACACACACACACACACATGCTTATGTATTATATATATATATATATATATATATATATATATATATATATATACATACACGGAAGAAGTTTAATTTTCTTTCATGAGGGGGTATAAAACGACGAAGAAATATTTGAAGAAGAAAAAGAAAAAGAAAAAGAATAAAATAAAATAAAACAAAATAAAACAAAATACAATACAATACAATACATTACAATACAATACAATACAATACAAAACAAAGCCAATATATATTTTAGAGAATGGTTGAAAAAGGTTGAGAGTCACTGTAAGAACGAAGGTGGTTGTGAAGCGGAGTAGGGCGTGGGCAGAAGAAGTGAGACCGAAGGCGGTGGAAGGAAAGAGGGGCGTTCTAGATTAGGCGAATGGCGCGGATGCGGAAGGGGGTGAGAAGAGGGGAGAATAGGGAGAAAGGACAAGAGGGAGAGAGAGAGAGAGAGAGAGAGAGAGAAAGAGGGGAGGGTGATACTACGCCGCAGTTTAAGGGGTAGCGACGATCGATGTCGGCCAAAACATTGCCACATGCCTCGCACACGCTAAAACCCACCCTCCTTTTTCCACCCCTTCGTTTCTCCTCTCGAACAAACGTCTTTTTCCTTTCGTTCTTCTTGCGTTTTCCATCGCAATCATCGACGTAGTAAGTTTCTTTTCTTTTCTTATTTTCTTTTTTTTCTTTTCATTTCTTTTCTTTTCTTCTCTTCTCTCTCTCTCTCTCTCTCTGTTTTTTTTTTTCTTCTTAGCCCTTCCCTCTCGTTTTAACAAATATTTATTATTTCTCCTTTATTTTGTCCTCTTTAATTTTCTTTTGTTTATGCGCGTGCGCGTGTTTTTTTTCTTCTTTTTTTTTGTTTTTTTTTTTTTTCTTTTGCTTTTTTTTTGATAATCCATTAAAAATAGATATTAAAAGAGAATTTATTTTAATATCCATTTAAAAGTTTTTAACGATAAGATCAAAATTTCTTTAAAGATTATTTCAATATCTGTTTTTATTTTTTGTTTTTATTTTTTATTTCTTTTTTTTTTTTTTTTTTTTTTTTTTATTTATTTATTTACATATATAGAAGTCATTGACCGATAGAATTACGATTGTTATTACTTTGCGACGAATGAATTTTAATATTTATTAATAAGTATCAAATATATTAATGCGTTTAACGTTACGTGAATAATGTAAAATTCGTGGTTATTGATTATTTGTTATTTATTAAGTAGTATGGGAGTTGTTACACGTACACGGAATTTCGTAGTTAATTAATTAATAGACGAAAAGTTTCCTCAAAGTTGTATGAAAAATTTTTGTAATTATTAATCATTACTAAAAAGTTCCGAGTTATCGTTCATAGTGAATTATAATAGCTTATTAATTACTATTAATGAGTTCACTATAATACAAAGTTCATATATATATATATTTCTTTTTTCTTGTTATGGATTTTATTATTTATACTAATGACAAATATAATCGTACAATCACAAAGATAATTGTAAAAATGATATGCGATAAGTAACATAAAAAAAATCACAGTTAATAAGAAATAATTATAAATAACATATTGTCATTATTATCGATTCGTTAATAACATTTAATCGTCAATAATATGTCGATAAAATTCTCCAGTTATTCCCCACGATAATAAATCGCATTCTTACGTGACGAAACATTTCAACGTTAAATCAGTATTATCGACGTTAACATAATCGATATCGAGCGATCGTTATCATCGTAATCGATTCGTTGAAACGATGAAGAACGATAATGATAATGATAATGATAATGATGATTGATTAAAGTGTATTATGTCAATCATAGTTTTATCCCAGAAATAATAATAGAATGAATTATTTTTCAATAAAATCGAATAAAATTAATTATTGCATTTTATTTCATTTGACAATAATTATTTTCATATATTATATATTGAATGTCGTTGATTATTATTTTCATAGAAAAAAAATTTTCTTATCGCGCTAATAAATACATTATTTAACAATCACTATATATATATATATATACATATATATATATACATATATATATATATATATATACATATATATATATACATATATATATATATATACATATATATATATACATATATATATATATATATGTGTGTGTGTGTGTACAGTAGATATATATCAATGTTTACTTGTTTATTTACGTTATACATATAAAATGTTTTTTTTATAATTCGTAAATAAATTTCTACGTTTATTATTATTATCATTATTATTATTATTATTATTATTATTATTATTATTATTATTATTATTATTATTATTATTATTATTAGAATCAGAATTATTATTAATATTATTATTATATATATATATATATATATATATATATATATATATACTATTATTAAATTTCTATTTTAAAATTATAGTATAATATAAAAATCGAGGAGAATGTTGCGAAACGATATATTAATAATAGTAATTTTTTATTACACCGTCTATGTAAAATACCGTCATATTAACGTACCGTATATACACTGATACAATAGAAAATGTGGAAAATGTGTTATTTATGTAGAAGTAACGTTAGACAATGTAGGCGTCTAACACGTGTTAGATATATTTGACGAAGTGACGTTGTATATTTCAACGGGAGTAAGAGATAGAAGTAAAGATAGATAGATAGATAGATAGACAGACACACAGAGAGAGAGAGAGAGAGAGAGAGAGAGAGAGAGAGAGAGAGAGAGAGAGAGAGAGACAGAGAGAGAGAGAGAGAGAGAGAGAAAGAGAGAGTTTCAGAGTTTGTATATATGTGAGAAAGAGAGAAAAAATGAAGGCCGAGATGTGCGCCAGGTTTGTCGCAGTGAAATTCTTGGACAGAGTTGCGCATCCAAAAATGCAAAATCATTTCTTCGTCTTAACATCGAATTAGTCCGAAGACGTTGAATCATCAAAAAAAAAAAAAAAAAAAAAAAAAAAAAAATAAAATAAAATAAAAAAAAAAAAGGGGGGGAGAAAAAAATAATCCTCGGTTGTTTACGTGCGAATGATATTTTTTCTATCCCCCCCCCTTTTTTTAAATTTTTGTACTCTATCTCAAGTACTATCGATGTCTACTAATATCGATATATTAAAATGTTCATAAAAAAAAA
>NC_140827.1:2237500-2240000 GCF_050613455.1 Vespa mandarinia | reverse complement strand
TCTATCTATCTATCTCTCTCTTTCTTTCTCTTTCTCTCTATCTATCTATTCTACGTCTAACGATGAATCTCAAATCACGGTATTGCACAATGAAACGAAACGTGCAAGCTCCCTATATCTCTCTCTCCCACCTACGCTTTTGAATAAACTAGAACACTCATCTAACCAACCAAACATAATTCGACGACTACAACCAACCATTTCTATTAATTCTCTCTCTCTCTCTCTCTCTCTCTCTCTCTCTCTCTCTCTCTCTCTCTCTCTCTCTCTCCCTCTCTATCTATCTATCTATCTATCTATCTCTTTCTTTCTAATCAATTCTGCAATCATGAGATAGACGAGTGACACTGGAATGATCAATCTTCTCTTTCTTTCATTGTATCTATTTCTCTTTCTCTCTCTCTCTCTCTCGCTCTCTCTTTCTCTCTCAAATGATAAGAAAGAAATCTTCCTTATCATTTGAAATACCTAGATGTTACGTCTTAAAGAACGTAGTAATAGTATTTTAGTAGTAGTAGTAGTAGTATATATTTAGTAGTGTAATAGTACTACGCGTTGTGAGTGCCTCGTGTTATGTTCTCGGACGTTAACCGTACCTATTATAAACATACATACACATTCACACATGTACGCGCCACACGTACATACACACTACACACACACACACACACACACACACACACACACACACACATATATATATATCATACCAATTTACTTATATCTTCAACGTTCCGAAAGAGAAACAAGCAAGTATATTGTATAACTAACGTAATGGTAATACACACGTGCACACATACTAGTACACGTATGACGCACAAACAAAATAATATATACTCTTATATATAATATACATATATATATATTATATATATATATATATATACACTCGCGTTGTACGTTCAAAAAGAGATATAAGATTGTATTTTTGTAACGCTTATTGAAAACGCACATTTATCACACAAACACATACACATATACACACACGCGCACACACACATGCACATACACGTACGTGCATAAGCATGGCAAAGAGAGAGAGAGAGGGGGGAGAGGGGGAGAGAATATAATATACTTTCGTACGTTCAGATAAAAGAATAAGAAGAAGGAGGAAGAAGAAGAAGAGGAAAAAATAACAGAAAGAAAAAAAAGAGAGAGAGAGAGAGAGAGAGAGAGAGAGAGAAGGATAAAAATATATTTTTGTGACGTAATATATGTACACTCGTGTTCACGTATACATGAGAAACGTATAAATACGTAAGTGTACTTACTTACTTATTTACTTACTTATTCACTTATATAAAATACAACATCATACATATGATACGTCGGACTTACATTTTACATGCGAAAAAGAAAAACAACAACAATAACAACGAACACATTCATACATATATAAAGTTTAGAGAGAGAGAGAGAGAGAGAGAGACAAGAAAAAAAAAAGAAGAAAAATATGGGCGACTTTGCGTGATAAAAAAGTAAATTAATACGTACGTATGCGTGTATATATGTATATATCAGAAAAATGAGTGAGTGTGTGAGAGAGAAAGAGAGAAAGAGAGAGAGAGAGAGAGAGAGAGAGAGAGAGAGAGAGAGTGAGTGAATGAGAAAGAGTGAGAGAGAGAAAAAGAGAGAAAAGAGACGCACCGCACCACCACTTTTCTCTCCGGACACGAACTGCGATTCCGTAGCGTTTCGTTCGCGACGTAGTACCAGCATCCTCTTTCTCCCCCACCACCACCACGTTCCTATAATCCCTCTCCCTCCCACGACCATCCATCCCCCTAATCCCCGACCATCCCTTTCCTAATCTCTCCAACCACCACCCTTCCAGCAATTCCTCACCCTTTACCCTTCCTTCCTTCTTTCCATCCTTCAGCTTCCTACTCACTCTTTCCTTCTCCCTCTCCTATCCCCCACCCATCGGCTCTCTCTCTCTCTCTCTCTCTCTGCTAAGTTTCCTCGTGGCTTCGTTTGAAACCTTCGTAGGGGGTAAGAAAATGCGCAGTATCGAAAGAGGGTAAGATAAGAGAATTTCCACCCTGTGTACTACGACGAATTATTATCCTACTGGTGATATTCGTTGTTTGTTATGTTCCTAGTGTTCATAATGTGAGGTTGAGAAAATGGAGGAGGAGGAGGAGGAGGAGGAGGAGGAGGAGGAGGAGGAGGAGAGCAGATGGAAAAAGGGAGAGATAGAAAGGACCAGGGGAAAGGTAGGACGGTCAGTTTTGACGGGGAGGATATAAATAAATAAATAAATAAATAAATAAATAAATGAATAAATAAATAAGTAAGTAAATATAAATGAAGGGAAAAAAAGCTTGACAATATTTTCCTTTTTCCATTATCCTTTTCCAAATTATATTTTCTATTTACAAACGTTGAATTAATTAATTCGATTAATTCAAATCTAATTTTCATTTGTTATTCTTTATTCCTTATTTATTTTTTACTTTTATCTTTTATCTACTATTTCTATTTTTATTTATATCCCAAA
>NC_140827.1:2227500-2235000 GCF_050613455.1 Vespa mandarinia | reverse complement strand
TTGTCTACGGCCTTCTACGACCCACTTATGTCGCTGTGGCTTCACGTGCGTTCTGAATGTGTCTCTCTCTCTTTCTCTCTTTCTTTCTCGTTCGAGGACAACGAAATCGAAAAAATCGATCGAACGATAATCGAGATACACATATGTACGTACGTACGCATATACGTATATACGCACCTATATATGTGTATATATATATATATATATATATATATATATATATATATATATATATATTTACGTGTACGTTCTTACTACGCCTTAAAGTGTATCTTATCGAAATCGATTTCTTCGTTAATTTTAAAACTTCGAAATAAAAACGATAAACAATAACGAGAAATAAGTATAACGATCGATATATCGATCGGTCGATCGATTCTCTTCTTTCTATGAAATATATTAATAGACAAGATTTTATATGTATATATAACGAGAAAAATAAACAATGAAATTCTTTTTCTATGTTCTCTCTTTTTTTTCCTTCCCCTTTATTTTCTCTTTTTTTTTTTTGCGTTTGATTAAACTAATCAATGCAAAGTAACGTTGTATTTGAAAATATTTGTTTCATTCATATAGATTCGCAAAGTAATCATTTAAATCTCAAATTTAATTTAAATCTCCGATTATTATTCCATTTCTATATTGATTTTCAACGATCAATCGATCAATTCTTAGAATCAATAATCTAATTCATCTTATCTTCTCTAATATCAATAATCTCTGTTATTAATTATTATTATTATTATTAGTATTAGTATTATTATTATTATCAACCCAATAATTAATTAATTATTATTACACTAATAATTAATAATAATACATCGTAATTCTTAATTTTCATATCTTATCATCCTAATTAAATATCCTTATCAATTTTATCTATTATCGGCAATACATCGGTATTAATTTTGGAAACTATTTCTTATGTATAATTAATTTCCCAAAAAAAAAAAAAAAAAAAAAAAAAAAAAAAAAAAAAAAAAAAAAAAAAAACTTAATAATCCCAATTCTCTTATTAAATTCATTCAAATATTATTATTATCATCATCATTATTATTATCATCATCATCATCATCATCATCGTCGTCATTATCTATTAACGCACATTAATTTCTACGTTTGTACTATAAAAAATTCTCATATCAATCTTATTAATTGTTATCGCTATATATTTTTCTTGCAAATTAATTTCGACACTTTAAATACTCACGCACATTCTTATTAATTCCTACATTTCTTTATATAATTAAATAAACTTATTCATTTTTACCGTGAAATATATATACATATATATATATATATATATATATATATATATATATATATATATTTATATTTCTATAAATATCTTCATAATAAAATTCATAAATAAATTCTAATATATATATATATATATATATATTTCACAAGAGTTAAAATCATTACCAAAAAAAAAGTGACAAAAAAAGAGAGAGAGAGAGAGAAAGAGAGAGAGAGAGAGAGAGAGAGAGAGAGAGAGAGAGAGAGAGAGAGAGAGAGAGAGAGAGAGAGAGAGAGAGAGAGAGACAAATAAAAAATAGGAAAAAAACAGCAATTAAAAAAAATAATAAGAGATAGGTGGCGGTGGGGGGGGGGGGGGAAGGATAGAGATAGGAAATCGAAAAAGAGAATAAAGAGGATAGAAGAAAAACAACGGAATCACACGAGAAGGAACGATGATGCACGAGTTTATTAGCGACGATAGGTAGGCACTTAGGATACTCGCTTAAGTATTTACCCACGCCTCAAGGGAATATGGTATGCGGTCGTGGTGGTCTTGAGAAGTAAAAGAAGAAGAAGAAGAAGAAGAAGAAGAAGATGATGAAGAAGAAGAGGAGGAGAAGGAGGAGGAGGAGGAGGAGGAGGAGGAGGAGGAGGAGGAGGAGGAGGAGGAGGAGGAGGAGGAGGAAGGGGAGATAGTAGTCATGGATGATGACCGGGAGAATAGTGGGGGGGAAGTAAAGGGCGGAGGGGAAGGGAGTTGGGTAGGAGGTCCAATGGCCAGTTGACGTAGAGACGAAGCACCGAAGGGCGAAGGAACAAGATAAATGTGTGTGTGTGTGTGTGTGTTGTGTGTGTATGAGAGAGAGAGAATAAGAGAGACGAGGGAGGAAAGGAGAAGGGAGAGGAAAAATGGCGAGGGATGAAAAGAGGGAGGGGGGACAGGAGAGGAAAAAGGATGGAGAGATTCAAATATGGTGGGGATCCGCTTTGGAATGCGGTTGTTATATACGTAAACGTTTGTCGCTTGTTTTTCGTCGGCATTGTAAACGTGCTGCTTTTACTTATTGTTAATTTTAATCTCTACATGTATGTGTATGTGTGTGTGTATGTGTGTATGTGTAGATAGATATGTAAGTCATGTAAGTATGTAAGTACATGTAAGTAAGTATGTAAGTACGTTTATTTATTTTTATATTTCATGTTGATTATCATTAAAATTGTGTAACAATTGTGTAATAATTGTTTAAATAACATGAGTAAGGAGAATATTATACTCGATAAATATATGTATATTATATGATATTATGATTTAAGTATATAATCTATAATCGATTGTTATTTTAATTGATGAGATGTTCTAATGATGTATAATACTTAAGGAATTAAGTAAATATATACAAGACGTGTACGCAAAAGTAATATTAAAATGATAATTATATACTAATTATATACTAATTATAATGGTAATAATAATTATTATTATAAGAAGACGAAGAAGAAGAAGAAGAAGAAGAAGAAAAACATGCTAATATATATATAAATATGAGGTAATTATAAGTATGTAATAAATATTATTATTATTATTATTATTATTATTATTTTTATTATTATTATTTTCTTTTTATATTATTTAATTGATAATAACGGTGAAATTTTGAAAAAGAAAAGAAAAAGAAAAAGAAAAAGAAAAAAAAAGTAACATGAAAGACCAGTTTCTATATCGTAGAATCATTCTCAAAGGTATACATACAATCATTACAGAGTCATACAGATTCGAAGTGTTTACCTATGTAAATAAAACCTATCGACAGTGAATCCAGTAAATTATTAAATAAATCATTAACGAATATTCATTAATATTGCGACATATCAAAGGATTGCACAACTATCGCGGCTAGATCAAGAACGTAGAAGAGAGTAAACAAAAAAAAAAAAAAAAGAAAAAAAAAAAGAAAAAAAAAATCGAAAAGAAAATTGAAAAGAAAAAAAAAGAGGTTTAAAAAAAACAAGATAAGGAGGCCATTATTATCATTATTATTATTTTTTTTTTTTTAAATCGAAAAGAAGAACAAAAGAAAGGAAAAAAAAGAAAAAAAAAGAGTAAGAGAGAAAAATCACATGAGAGAAAACACGAACAATAAAAGAAAAAAAAAAAAAAAAAAAAAAGAAAGGAGAATAAGAAAAATAATAAGAAGAAAAAAGGCAGAGAGAGAAAAAAAAAAGGAAAGAAAAAAGAAAAGTCGATCGTTCGCGTGGGCGCCTCCAAGTCCACCATGCCAATGGGGGAATGGGCATGGGGATGGGGGGAGCGGGGGTAGGATTGGATGAGGGAAGGTGGGGGAGAAAGGGGTGTTCACCCCGTGTCCGTGTGTGAACGGACGAGGATCATGGAATGCATGGTGTTTCCCATCCCGCGATGAAATATCGTTCGTGGAACCTATGGACACGTTGCACTTTGCATACTCGACGCGATGCCGGCGACTTCGAAAGGACTTCTTCTTCTTCTTCTTCTTCTTCTTCTTCTTCTTCTTCTTCTTCTTCTTCCTCTCTTTTTCTCCTTTCTCTTTTTTTCTTATAACAGTATATATGAAAAAGAAATCAAGGGCGGGGGGAGGGGTGAGCAGAGGAGATTTGACGGTAAGGGGATGGGGGAAGGTAGGATGCATAAAAAGAAAGAAAAAGCGATGAGAAAGAGAAATGAGGAATGTAAGAGAGTAAGATAGAAAATGATTGGGCAAGAAAGAGATAAAAGATGACAAAGAAAGAGAGAGAGAGAGAGAGAGAGAGAGAGAGAGAGAGAGAGAGAGAGAGAGAGAGAGAGAGAGAGAGAGAGAGAGAGAGAGAGAGAGAGAGAGAGAGAGAGAGAGAGAGAGAGTGAGAAAAAGACACATATTGAGGAAGAAACAACGTAAATAATACAAGTAAAAAAAATAAAAAAATAAAAAAGATAAAATAGAAATAAAAAAAATAAAAAAAAGAAGAGAAGAGAAAGAAGAAGAACGTAATAATAATTGTACGAAAGGAAGTACTTAAAGGAAAAAAATTATTATAAAAGATTCACGTTGGGCAAATGAAGTGTATAATATATGATATATGATATATGATATATGATATATATATATATATATATATATATATATATAAATTAAAACGAACATAAAAATTAGAATCATTCGTAATAATAATAATAATAATAATAATAATAATAATAATAATAATGAAGTGAGAACGATAGAGAAGAAAGAAAAAAAAAAGATAGATAGAGAGAGGGAGAGAGAGAGAGAGAGAGAGAGAGAGAGAGAGAGAGAGAGAGAAACATTCAAAAATAAAAGAAGACAGAGAGAGAAAGAGAGAGAGAGAAAAAGATGTACAAATAAAAAGTAAAAGAAGGAAAAAGAGAATATGCACTTTACGTAGGTATTGTTTCACTGTGGTAAGGTGTTTAAGAAGAAACGAAAGAAAAGATAAATAAAAAGAAAAGAAAAGAAAAGAAATAAAATAAATAAATAAATAAATAAAAAAGAAATAAATAAAAAAATAAATAAATAAAAAGATTGTAAAACCACCTGCCGTTTACTTTCGGGACATCCTGTACACGGTGTGGAATGCAGTTTACATTACAGGATATAGGTAGAACTCGAGGGGAGTAACGGAAGGTTAAGCTACGAACTGTTAACGCGAAGCGAACCAGCCAGCCGGAGAGAGATCCTCCAGTCCTCTCTCTCTCTCCCTCTCTCTCTCTATTCTTTTATTTCTTTCTCTCTCTCTCTCTCTCTCTCTCTCTCTCTCTTTCTCTCTTTCGTTTCTACCCTTTTACCTTCTCTACTGTTTGCAATGTACATCGAAAATACTGTTCCGGAATAGTTCTTCAGGACGTTCACACTAATTGTAAGATTAAAATCACTCGAGTTAATCCAATAGTATTTCTCTTTTTCTTTTTTCTTTTCTTTTTTTCTTTTCTTTTTTTTTTTTTCTTTTTTTACTCCGTTCCTGTTATTTATTTATTTATTTATTTATCTATTTATCAATTTAGGATTTGTTTACTTAGCTATTTATTTATTTAATTCATTCATTTAATTATTCATTTATTCATTTATTTATTTATTTATTTATTTTAATTCATTTATTTAGCTATTTATTTAATTTATTTAATTCAATTGTCAATTGTTAAGTTCGTAGGTATTAGCGATGAGACTCGTGATATTAATTTAATTATGTGATTAATATAATTAATTTTAAACTGTAGTATTACAATATATCTGACCTTCGTTTATTTTCTTTCATTTTTTATTTATTTATTTATTTATTTATTTTTTTATTTTATTGTTGATTATTTCATTTGTGGACATTAATGAGGAGTTCTAACAATGATTAATATCGATTTATCATATGTGCAGCGGGCAAAATAAAATTTGTATAATATTGCATGCACGTAATTATTAATTATTACGTAATACGATTTAATAATAAGATTAGAATTTCTTAATTACATTGTTCATTTTATTGATAAATTTCGATTAAAGAATGATGAAATTTTCGACTTAGAAAAAAAAAAAATGTAAAGAAAAAATAAAATAATTTCCAAACGTTTCATAATGAAATGAACATTTTAATTTTGTATATACTGTTTTAAGATTTTTTAAATTTAAGTTATATTTAATTATATATACATATATATATATATATATAATTAAACGAAAATCCAGCCAATCGTAAAGGATGCTAATTGGCGTAAGCAAACTTCTTAATTACTGTAAACACATACGTTGTTCTAACGAAGAATACGTTTATTAACAAATTAATATTATTATTATTATTATTATTATTATTATTATTATTATTATTATTATTATTACTATTATTATTATTACTACTATTATTACTATGATTATTACTATTATTATTATTATTCTTAAAATTAAGATTGATAATTTCATACTTTACAAACATAATTATAATCATTAGAAAAATGTTAGCTATACAAATTGTTTATGTAATTAAATATATATACATATATATGCTGCTGCTGTTTCTGGTCGGCCATCTTGACTTTTATTTTTCCTTATAACAGAGCGAAGGTTAGATGAAGAAGAAAGAACAAAACATAAAAAAAAAAAAAAAAAGAAAAAAAAAATTCGAACAACAAAGAAAAATAAGAACAATCAAATAAATAAATAAATAAGAACATAAATAAGAAAATGATTTAGATAGGATCTATGTCGATTGTCAAATGAAAAAAAAATTATAAGAGATCGTTGAAAAATCTTAACGAAACGTTAACGGCCTCGTTGGCTCTTGTGGCCTGGCCTTATTTTCTCAGTGTATTGAGGTCGACATCACCGACTAGGTCGTGCTCGTACTATTTTATGTGACGTTTCTAACGAAAGGTTAAATATCGTCGTTTACATCGAAATACGTACATCGATATATACTTAATATAACAATTAATATTATTTTCAATTATCTTATCTATATCATATTTGTCTATCGATATATTCTTTTTATACGTCTTATATTTATTCTCTATATTTTATTGTTATCGAAAAATAAAAATAATTATATATATATATATAATTTTTCTCTGATAACATTAAATTTATTTTTAATAATAAGCTTATATACGTATATACACACAAATATATATATATATATATATATATATATATATATATATCTGTGTGTGTATATGGCTCAATAATTATTATCTAAATAAAATAAAAGAAAAAAAAAAAAAACAAAACAAAACAAAACTACAAACAAATTTTAATCCTAACCTATCTTCTCAGCTTACATATTTATAAAACTGATCAAATATGTGTGATCAATATAGATGCATAATTTTATTGGATATGCAAAGTGAAACGTTAAGATATAAATCAAATAATAATAAACAAATAAATAAATACACACAAACACACACACATATACACACATATATATATATATATATATAGATACATAAGTGTTAATAAGAAGGAAAGAGGAAAGTGGCTGGTGCGAGGAGGTGAGTATGTTTAGCCATGTGATCCTTTTAACGGGTACAACAATCTGGTCCGACGTTTGTCGACTGCACCGGTAAGCGTTAATCGTATAACAACGAAGACGTTATGTACGCTTCTAAACTCGCTCGACGACGACGAGGGTAGACTATCCAATTACAATAACCCACGAGACACAAACAAGGTCGCTACGACGTAAACGCGTCTCTATCCTCCTCTTACTTCATCTCTATACTCAACCTCTTTCTTTCTTTCTTCC
>NC_140827.1:2212500-2222500 GCF_050613455.1 Vespa mandarinia | reverse complement strand
AGTAACTAAGTAACTAAATAAGTAAGTAAGTAAGTAAGTAAGTAAGTAAGTAAGTAAATAAGTAGCGTCGTTGGTGTGCCCGTGTTCCGAAAATATACGTCGTAGGCACGCGTGGTTGATGAAGAAGGATAGTTAAGAGAAAGAGAACGAGAGAGAGAGAGAGAGAGAGAGAGAGAGAGAGAGAGAAAGAGAGAGAGAGAAAGAGAGAGAGAGAAAGAGAGAGAGAGAAAGAGAGAGAGAGAAAGAGAGAAGGGTGAGATGGAAAGGTACGGGGGAAAAAGGTGGAAGGGGATACTTACCGAGACGGCGTGTTACGACGGCACTAAGACGTCTACGACGTTGACGATGTTGATGATGTTGACGACGACGACAACGTTGTTGACGACGATAAAATGGTGCGGCGTACCATCACCCACGATTGAAAATCCCTTGAAGATGCTCTATTTTCATCCACGATGTCCACTTCGGTGATATTCTTCTTGTACATACACAAATTTTCTTTCTCTTTCTCTCTCTCTCTCACTTTCTATTTCTATCTCTCTCTATCTCTATATATTTGTCTATCTCTCTGTCTGTCTGTCTGTCTTTTTTTCTTCCTTCCTTCCTTCCTTCCTTCCTTCCTTCCTTCCTTCTTTCTTTTATTTCTCTTTCTTTCTTTTTTACTTATTTTCTCTCTCTCTCTCTCTTTTTCTCTCTCTCTTCCTCTTTCTCTATCTAACTCTTTCTATCTCTCACCAATAACAACATACATATACGCGGGCACACGCCACACAATATATAAATGTACGGAGGATAGAGATAGGAATAGAGAGAGAAAGAGAAAGAGAGAGAGAGAGAGGGAGAGAGAGAAAGAGAAAGGAAAAGAAAGAGAGAGAGAGAGAGAAAGAGAGAACACACCAAAAAACGAGGTCGTTGGTTAGAACGTTTTGTATCGTCTAGAGATAGATAGATAGATAGAGAATACGCAGCGTGAGCGTGAGTAAGAGAGGGATAGATAGAAGGAAAAAAAAAATAGGCGGAAATAGCGTAGGAGAGTAGCTCCGACAGAGAAAGAGAGATGTATGTGTGTGTGTGTATATATATATATACATATATATATATATGTATACACGACACTAAATACACTACTAACACATACACTTTATCGAGAGTAATGCACGCACGAACTCACCGAAAGTTATTCCATTCGAATATTGTCGTCGTATAGTTACATATGTATGAATGTACGTATGTATGTGTACGTATATATGTATGTATATATATATATTTATTTATTTATTTATTTATTTATTTTCTTCTTTGTTTAATAAAGTAACACATGTATACACACAAAATTCACGAAAATACACATACACATACACACACACATAAGATACGTAGAATATTTACTCGGCATTCCATGCTCATTAATAGTACAATTTATATACACCAACACACAACACTTTTATATATTTTTATTAATCTGTTTATGTCTCTTTCACTCTCTCTCTTTCTCTTTCTTTCTTTCTCTGTGTACGCGTGTCTGTCTGTCTTCTTTTATTACTGTATTTGTTTGTATCCATACATGTACTTATCCATATACACATAACACACACATAGAGACATACATATATATATATACATGTATATATATATATAAATAAGAAAGAGAAAAAAAAGGAGGAAAAATTTGTCGAGACCAAACGAATTCTATCCGCGCGAGTCGCGCACAAGTTGTTTACTAGAACGCACACCACGCCATGCCCCGTGAGAGCGTGCCTCGCTATCCCCTCTCCACTCCTCTCACCCCACTTCACTTAACTCCAACCAATAACGAACTCTCCTCCACGTCCCTTGCCGTTATACTGTCGAGCAAAACAAGAGCCTGCGCAATGACTCTACGCGCATCTTCCGCCCGTCGTTCGTCTTTACCCATGCCGTTCCGATTGCAGCGCCAATGTTTACTATTTATTCCGTCATTTCGGTACGCTCTTAGTTTTGCACTATCCGTCGCCATCTTGCGAATGCACATTCAAATATAATTCATTTTGTTTCTCTCTCTCTCTCTCTTTTTTTTTCTTTCGCTTTCTTTCTTTATTTCATCTTTCTCACTCGTTGTTATTTTTTGTTTTTCGTCATCTTCTTCATTATCATTATCTTCTTCTTCTTCTTCTTCTTCTTCTTCACCTTTTTTTACTTTTTCTTCTTTCTTTTTTTCACACTATTATCCGCGTCGTTTAGACGCGCGCGCACGCCTGGATTTTTTTTTGAATGATTTTTTATTTATTGTTTTTTTTTTCGTTTTTTTCTCCTTTTTTTTTTTTTTTGTTTATTCAATCATTTTTCCTTACTTTCGTTGATTAGAAATATTCGATTGTGAATTATCAATGAGTGTCTTTTTTACATTAGACTTCGAATATTTCGATGTACGAAAAAAATTATTCGCCATAAAACGATATGTTGTTGTTGTTATTATTTGTTTATATTAAAAAAAAAAAATAGTTGAAGGCGGCATCTAAATTAAATTCATCGCAAAATTAATTTTTCTATTGTTACTTCGACCTGCTCTATATGGATTTTTAGGTACGGATTTTTTTCAAATAATTTTTTATATCCTTCTTCTTCTTCGTTCTTTCTTTTTTGTGATTAGAAATATTCAATTATCGACGAGCGTCTTCTTTCGTTAGAACGTACGAACATTTTGAAAAATTTGTTCGTCATAAGATATGTTATTTATTATTAAAAAAAAAAAAAAAAAAAAAAAAAAGAAAAAACAGAAAGAAGAAATTGTATGTGGCGCCTAATTGATTGTTCAATTTTTTTATTTCTAAATATATTTTCTTGCAGATCATGCAAACATCGACAACATGACATCACTTGGTCAAAGGTAAGATTCATAGTATACGATAGTAATAAGTTTATTTATAACAAATTATAATTCATTAAATAAGTTCCAAGAGATTATATGCTCACAAAACATTCATTCGATTATTCTCGTTGGACTTTCGACTTCGTAAAAGAATAAATAATATTTTATATCAAAAATTTTTCATTACTTTTAGGTTAACTTTGTTTCTCTCTTTCTCTCTCTCTCTCTCTTTCGCTCTCTCTCTCTCTCTCTCTCTCTCTCTTTCTCTCTATGTCTCTCTCGTTTTGTTTTATTACGAACAGTTAATTAACCTCACAAAATCCAAATATAAAAGGAATCTTAAAAATATCTCTAAAATCTATCGGACGTTAACTTGAAAATAAATAATATAATTTTGCGCTTGTACAGAAATTACAAACATATTATTATTTAATATTACTAAAATAAAAAAAAAAAAAAAAAAAAAATTAAAAAAACAACTACGTTCGACGTGTAGTACTTCGATTATTTCCAAACGAATTAATTACTAATATTTCCATTTGTAAAAACAATATTTAATAATACTTCATTGAATGGTTAAATCTTTAAACGGTTTATCGTTTGAAAATCTTTATGAAAATAAAAATAAAAAGAATAAAGAAAAAAAAAAGAAAAGAAAAAAGAAAAACGGAAATAAAAATAATAATAATAATAATAATTCGTTCTAATCTTCTTAGATCCTGATCGAT
Organism: Vespa mandarinia; assembly: GCF_050613455.1. Lineage (NCBI taxonomy): Eukaryota > Metazoa > Arthropoda > Insecta > Hymenoptera > Vespidae > Vespa > Vespa mandarinia. The sequence continues at coordinate 2,218,924 of NC_140827.1, read as the reverse complement.
CAACGAAACGATCTAAAAACAAACGTTAACAATAAAACATATATTACTAAAAAAAAAAAAAATATATATATATATACATATACGAGATAACAGTGAGTATTATCAAAACATCTTTTCGAGAAAAAAAAAAAAATGAAAAAAAGAAAAATGAATAAAATAATAATAATAATAATAATAATAATAATAATAATAATAATAATAATAATAATAATAATAATAATAATTATAATTATAATCGGACATTTATGTCAAACAACGTGATACTGATAACAAAGTAATAAGACCAAGTAGCATCGACGATGCACAAACGATCGCCAAAGTATCTCGATTATAATTTGGACATAATTCTTGTTGATGACATCTCCTACGGAAGAAAGAAAACAAAATGACGAAATAAAGAAAACAAAATGACGAAATAAAGAAAAAAGAAAATGAATTAATAAAGAAGGAAAAAAAAAAACAAACAAAAACAAAAAAGAGAGAAAAACGATATTCGATGAAAATTCATATTTGAATTTTCCCGGGTTTATGAACTTACCATCGTTCGATAAGTACTACGACCAATCCCGTAACGATTTTATCAAGAAACGTTACGATCGAATAAACGAATGCACTTTTTTCAGTTCGAGGACCAATAATTTCAGCTGTAACACTTAAAGCCGTTACCATGGTAATCGAACTGCCTGCACCAATAAGAATGGCAATTGCGTATGTAACGATTCCATAACTCCCGCCAAATTCTGTAATGGCTGCCGAAAGAATACCAATGAGGGCTCCGCAAAGGTAACATATCTAAATAATTTAATTAAATAATAATTATTATCAAATGAACGATATATATATATATATATATATATATATATATATATGAATAATTTAAATTATAAAATTTTCATATAATTCAAGAAAAATTTTATGATACGAATTTATATATATATATATATGTGTGTGTATATGTATATACCTTTGTTCCACAAGATCTGTTCATATATTTTAACAACAATGCAGCTATGAAGGATGATAAATAAGATACCAATGGTACCGTGGCCAATGCTTGTTTACCACCAACTGCTGTCTCCTCGATATAAAGTGGTAAGTAAACAGTAGCAAGGGTTATAAATAATCTACTAGCAACATATAACATTGCAACTCTTAATAAAATTGATGTACCAAACCAGGATCTTCTTGGGGTTGAAAAACCATCTAAAAGCCAACTAGATTCGTCGGGGTTCGTTTTGGCTTGTGATTGACTCCTATTTTCCAAAAGATTTTCCTTCAGGAGAATGTGAAAGAGAGTGGTCGCAGTCAAACCGAATGCCGTTACAACGATCACAATATTCTGCGAAAGGATTGGTCCAATGTCTTGGAAATATGATTTTTTTTTTATATATATATATATTTATGGAAATGAAAATTATTTAATTGTTCTCTTTTCCTTTAAATCTTTTTCTTTTCTTTTCTTTTCTTAATACTAACTCTGAATTTGTAGTCGTCGTGTTGATCGAGTAACACCATCGATTCTCCATTTGTTGGAAGGACAATCCATGTGACCATGAAAACAACTACCGCTGAGCTCACCTGCGCTGAATATCTATAATATAAAAACGACTTATGAGTAAGTGAATATTAATATAATTTATTTCATTCGATGGATTTTTTTTTGTTGTTTTTTTTGGTTTTTTTTTTTTTGTTTTACCTTATAGCTGTTAATTCGGTACGACCGAGTAACGAGTTTGTTAAAGATGGTATCATAGATAAATGCGATATCTGTACGGCTGCCCAGCCAATCTGGAAGATTATGATGCTCAGTATATAAAAGAACATGATGATAGAATTGGAGGTATTAGCGAAACCTCCAAATATAATTGGGAAACTTAGGGTGACCAAAACTGAGCCGATCACGTGCCATATTTTTTTCTTGCAGTAACGATCGACGAGAAAGCCAAAGATTGGCGTTGTGAAAGCATCCACGATTTGACCTTCAAAAGTATAACATTCCAATGTTTAATAACATTCCAAGATTTAGATTCGATTTTATTCATAATATAATATATTATTTACCTAATAACAATAACGTCCCAGCCATTATTGGCTCCAAAAGAGAAACCTTTTGCAGATAAATTAAAGTATATGAGAACCACATGGCTGCTGTCAGATCGTTGAAAATATGTCCCAAGGCGTAAGCCAATTTTGTCGACATGGATACTTTATTATTATCCATGCTGAGTAGTCCTGTCTCAATTTTACAATTTTTCTCCATTTTTCTTTCTTTCTTTTCTTTTCTTTTCTTTTCTTTTCTTTTCTTTTCTTCTCCGTCCACTTCTTTCTTCCTTCACTTCTTTCTTATTTATTAATACTTTATCGATACTATTAATTTATTAATCCAAAGAACAATACGTCTTATGCATTATCTTCCTTCTTCTTATTCATACTAAAATGAAACTTAACTGATTATAAACGAAAGAAAAATATCATATGAAACATTATATGAAACAATGAATAAGATTTAACATAATCTATGATAAAATTATTAATCATAATAATACAATGCACCTGTTACAATCTTTTTTAAATTAATTTATCAACGTTATTAAATACAAATTGAATTATTAATTGAATTATTAATACAATTGAAAAATTTTCAAAATAATAATAATAATAATCAAATTGCGTTGCTTGTGCGTTTGTAAAGAAAATTGAAAGAAAAGAAAAGAAAAAAAAAAAAAAAAAAAAAAAAATAAAAAAGAAAAAAAAACCAGGAAAACATTAATAATTACTAATTAATTATATTTTAATTAGTTATTGTTATTAACTGCTTTTTCTTTTCTTTTCTTTTTTCTTTTTCTTTCTATTTTCTTAAAAAATAAAATCCAATCGAACCCCTTTGAAACACAATTTATTTTCCTTTCACTAGAAAGACAAGCCCGAAGCTATTTTTTTTTTTTCCTTTTTTTTTCTTTTTCCCGTTTATGGAACTTCGCGTATTGAAACGAATTCTTTCTCGAGATAAGAAAGTTTACGGTGTAACTTGGAACGGAGTTATATATATATATATATATATATATATATATATATATATATATATACATATATATACATATATATATAAAATACGGCGACATAACGACCGGAAACGTAATATTAAATTTCACGTACACGTGTCACCGATATATTATATATGTACTTACACTTTACATCCTCAAGAATTAATATATTCTTTGTTTCTCAATTTCTTATTCCAATTGGTAATGCGAAACGCAAACAACGAAAATAAATAACAAACTTCGTCGTTTCCTATTTGTTCCACTGTTATTATGAATAAGATCGGTTGAAGTCAATTTATATAGATTACATTTTGATTTGACATTTGAAATTTTTTTTTTCTCTTTCTTTTTTCTTTTTCTTTTTTTTTTTTTCTATGAATAAAATAAAGAAGAGAAGAACAAGAAGAAAATAAAGTAAAGTAAATAAATAAGTAAATAAAAGTATTATAGGAATTTCATATTTTCTGTCTTTCTTGTTTTTTTTTTTTTCTTCTCTATATATAAAATAAAGTAGAGAAGAACAAGAAGAAAGTGAAGTAAAGTAAATAAACAAGTAAATAAAAGTATTATACGAATTTGATATTTTCTATCTTTTTTCTTTTTTTTTTTTTTTTTTTTTTTTTTTTCCTTTCTTTTTTTTTAATATCTATCACCCGCAAACGTATGTTAAGTACGTGTCAAATGTATAATTATTCTACACGATAATAATAAATATAAGATAATAATTACTGCGTTGTGGGTGGAAAATTGAAAGAAAGAGAGAGAGAGAGAGAGAGAGAGAAAAACAAAGAAAAGGAAAAGAATCTCGTAGAACGTGTTAACTTGGCAAACGATGAACAGCGACTAAACTGATCTGGTAGTTCTTCGTTCACCGTTTGCTTTGTAAGAAAAGAGAAAGAATATGTCTACGAAGGGAAGAGGCCAGTTTGGTGGGGAATGTGACGACGAAGGAGAAGAGAGAAAACCATTTCAAATATTTGACTTCGTCCTATAGTTCGTCATCTTCGTTTAGACTTATCTGTTATTGTTTATATCATATTCGAAGAATTTCATTTCAATTTCGTTATCGCCTATATAACTAAATATTTGACGTCATTTTTACAATTATCTTATATTACAATTTTTTTCTAATAATTTTCTAAATAACGCGATAATGAAATTTTATTCGTTTCTCTCTTATTTTCTTTTTTTTTTTTTCTGTACATTTTTAAATACTAGAAAAATTTTCTAAAGAAAAAAATGCGATTACGTAGTATCTAATCTAATCTCCTATAATCGATTATGATAAGGAAACATGTAAGAATGTATGAGTGGAAAAATAAATGAATACAAGTTTGAAAATAGTTTATAAATCAATTGAAAAATCTATCTTATTTCTCATTCGTTCGATTATCTTGAAATAATGATCTACAAGAGAATTCAAATTGTATGTATATATATATATATATATATATATGTATATATGAATGAATGCATATGTATCAGATAAAAGAAACTGACTTTAATAACGTTGATAAGAACTAAGTGAAATTATATATTAATATAAATGGAGAATAATTAAGGAATATTATTATTAAATTAAATTATTAAGGATTTAATTAAGGAAATAAATTAATATATATATATATATATATGTATATGTCGGAGACATAAAAAAAGACTTTGTAAAGTTAGAGATATCAAATGGAAGAATTTCAATAATATTAATTAACAATTATCTACGAACAATTAATGGAGAAGAATTGTAATAATGAAATGTAGAAAAATGAAAGTATCTCTTGGAAAAGTTAAAATGTTATTAATAATAATGATAATAAGAAGAAGAAAAAAAAAAAGAAAGAAAGAAAAAAAGAAAGAAAGAAAAAAATCATATAAGAAATACACAAGATGTTAGAAAATATATAAGAATCTATATTGAAAGGATTTTGAAAATGTAAATATTGATAAAAAAAAAAAAAGAAAAAAAAAATGAATTCAAATAAAAAATATATGTAAAGTATATAATAATCTGGTATCTTGATATCAAGGTGATTGGAAAGAGTTATGAATTAATTAAAATCATTTAAATGATGATATTACGTAAAGACACTTAATACAATAAAGATTAGAGTTCGATAACATAAGATGTATGTGATAATCCTTTTTTCTTTTTTTTGTAACGATGAAGAAATGTTAAGAATTATTTTCTTATGTATCAACATTGGAGATAGCGTTTATAGTATAAATTCCACTAGCATAAGTATGTAATATATATATATGTATTTATGTGGTTACATACTCATGTATACTTATAATCATTATGTATGTGTTTATATATATATATATGGGGTCTAGAAAGATGGTAATCTGAGATCGAGAACATGAAACCAATGCTTAATAAGGGAGTGTACAATCGATACTTGGTTTTACTATGGTCTCCTTTACTTCTCATCTCATTTATTTGACTTCGTTAACATATTGCAGGTCAGACATTTTCTCTTTCTCAGTCTGTCTATTATCTGTCTGTCTTTCTCTTTCTTTCTCTTTCATTTTAATAATATTACAAAATATCATATTATTTTTATTTCTATATTATTATGAAATTGTATTTATTTATTTATTTATTTTTTTTTTTACATGAGATAAATCTTTAAATTCATTTGTTTAAAATAATTATTGAATGGAGAATGAAAAATTGTTAATAAATATAATATTATATCTGCAATATGTTAATAAAAATTAAAAATATATATTTATATATATTTTTAATATTATAATATACATATATTATTCTAATAATATATATATATATATATATATATATATATATATATATATATATATATATTAGAAATTATTATAGACAAATTGAAGTGTCCTTAATATAAAAAATTTAATTTATTCGAATTAAATATTGAACATTTTTTTTGTTCCTTTGTTTTTTCTTCGTTTTATTCCTTTTTTCTTTCTTTTTCTTTTTTTTTTTTTTATAACAAAAATGTATACAATATTTACGTTATTTAATTTTGATACTTGAGATTTATCCTTATCTTGAGATTTGTCTATGTTGATTATTCTATTTATTATATACAAATTAAATTAAGTATACTTGCATGTATATGTATATATATATATATATATATACATATATATATACATATATATATACATATATATACACATATATACATATATATACATATATATATATATATATATATATATATATATATATATATATATGTATGTATATATACGAATTTTCTACACCGATAGGATTAATCAGATAGATCTTTTTTTTTCTTTTTCTTCTTTTGAGATTTTATAGCTATAAATTTTTATCCGACGAGCTAAGACGATATATAATATTAGTAAAAAAGAATTTTGTAAACAAAAAGAAA
>NC_140827.1:2205000-2210000 GCF_050613455.1 Vespa mandarinia | reverse complement strand
ACGATTTTTCTTTTTTTTTTTTTTTTTCGAAATAACAAAAACAAACAAATAAAAAAAATAACAATAATTAAACGAAGTTATTCATTAAACGGATTTTACAGGTATAAATAAATTTAACTTATATATTAAAACATTATTAATATATTGTTTAAACGAGGTTGCGGAGGGGAGAAGGAAAGAAAATAATAAAAAAAAAAAAAAGAAAAAAAAAAGGAAAAAGAAAATTATACCTTTGTACCGTCGATGTCGACGACGATTTTTCTCAGAGGAACAGAACTTCGAAAGCTTTGATATTCTTGAGAACGGGACAGTTCACTACACGAAGACATGTTTTCTCTTCACCCTCTTTTACCTTTACCCTTACCCCCTATTCCCCCTAGCCCCTTAACACCACTCTTACCTTCTTCAATTTTGTCACTTGTAAACGTTTATCGACAGAGGCACAGTGTATACGTGTAAGCTTTATTTATCAATATTCAAAAGAGATTGATACGGTATAAACTATATAACGAAAAGAAAGATGGATAGTCGGAAAAAAAATGGATAAACAGATAGAAAGAGAACGAGTGAGTGAGAGCGAGCGTGAGAGAGAGAGAGAGAGAGAGAGAGAGAGAGAGAGAGAGAGAAATAAACGAAGGTCGTTAATATATAATACGTTCGAGCAAACAATGAAAAGAAAAATAAAAAGAAAAAGAAAAAAAAAAGAAGCAAAACAAAAACACACACACTTTTCGATGGCGATCGGATCAATAAAGGGGAAATTTATTTGATGAAAATAAAATCAAACTTATTTCTTTTAACTAATTATCTTATCGAGTAATTAATTTTAAAGAGATTTTTACGATATTCATGCTTTACAGATACATATATATATATATATATGTATATATGTATATATGTATATATGTATATATGTATATATGTATATACACAGACACACACACACACACGTGTGTACATATATATATATATATATACTTATATATATGTATATACTTGATTAAGAAGATAGGTAGAGAGAAATGAAAATAATACGAAATAAAATGACGATATTGACACGACGACAGTTAATACTGTACTCTTTCTATACGTTTCTTTGAGATTGTCGTAACCTCAACGTTATCCCCTCTACTTCTCGCGCATGCGCGGTAAGCGTACTCGTTGATTCGCTCATAGACGCCACGGCGACTTGGCGGCCGTCAGTCTCTCCGAGCTCCTTGGCCGGTTAAGAAGGTCTCTACTTACGTTTGGTGATTATACATTTATCTTCGGAGAGAAAACATTTCTATTTTTTCGTTTTTACAAATTTATTTCTTACAGGTCATTCAACGATAATATACGTATATATTTTCTAGCTAGTTCAATGGCTCGTCGTAGATATTGATAAATATTTTTCATTAAAATAGTTTCTTTTTATTTTAATACACTTTAGGTATTATCTAATAGGTTATGTAATTTCGTTTTGTTTAATTATATGATATGATTTTATAATCATTTTGTCGACACTTTGAATTACATTCTTTTCTTTTAATTTCTTAATTTTCATTCGTATAAATTGTTTAATAATATTTATACGATTATCGATATATTGAATATGTTATATATATGTCGATATGTTAGAATCGTCGGTAAAGTGGTTTTTATTAAATCTAATTATGTAATTTTTGTATAACTTTTAAGATCTACGATGGATAAAAAAGACGATACATTTGTAGGTTATTTTATTTTTATTTCAAGGCTCATAAATTTTACGAAATCTTTGGATACGATCTTTTTTTTTCTTTAGAGATAAATGTGTAAAATTTTGCATTCGTTTTTTGTTTCTTTTTTTTATTTTTATTTTTTTTTTTTAAGAAGAACGATAATACATCACTACGATGTTATTAGGATGTTTTGTTTTATTTGATATTATTAATAATTAGGATCATTAATAATTATGTTTATTATCAAAATTATTATATATTACAGATCAAATTGTATTCATTAAATAATTTACTGTATTTTATTTTATCCAGTTTAGATGAATAGATATGATTCATTGTATGATTCGTTGCGATGAGAAAGTTATGAATCATATGTTTATGTTTAAAATCCGAAGATATTGTTTATTTGAGATAACCTTGTTAACGTACTATATTATCGACTGTGGATGAAAAGAGGATCTATACGTTTTTCAAAAACGAACGTTCTAATATTAATTAGTTTTTAATATTAGAAGATTTTTGTTTTCTTTCTTTCTTTCTTTATTTTATTTATTATTAAAATTCAAAATTTTTTTTACATATTTAAGATTATCTCATTATCTAGTTCTACCTTATCGACTGTTGATAAAGAACAAAGATAATTGTTAACATTCGTAACGAAACATAACCAATATATTACACGTATATAATAATTACAGTCATTAATTTTATTATTAAAAAATCAATATCTTTCTGTGTAACATTTTAAACGATTTCCAAAATCGTTCAATCGAAACGATATTATATTATTATAGTATCTATTGTATCGTATCGATATATCGGTGAGAATCGACGAAAATAAAAAGACAAAAAAAAAGAAAAAAAATAAGGAAAGTAAAAAAAAAAGAAAAAAAAAAGGAAACAAAGAGAGAGAGAGAGAGAGAGAGAGAGAGGGTGAGAGAGCGAGAGAGAGAGAGAGAGAGAGAGGGATAGAGAAGAAAAGAATAAAATGAGGAAAGAAAAGAAAATATGTTTGAACTGGAAGGGGGTTGGTGGGGAAACGTAGCTCATAGCTCGTAAAGAGGGTCGTAACCACCGTCTCGTGGAAGGGTGTGGCTCACCCGGCAGGTACGCATCTACCAACATAAGTAAGCTTCTATGTACTCGTGTAGGTACAACCGAAGCAACATATCGGCTATCCATCGAACGACCGACTGCAAGATTAACGATCTAGGAACTTCGACGGTATTACTTTGGCCACGAGAACAGGGTACCACTTTCCCCTTTTACCCTTCTCAACCCTCACTCCCTTCCACGTTTCTTTATTTCTTTCTTTTTTCATTTACTTTTTTCTCTCTCTCTCTCTCTGTCTCTCTCTCTCTCTCTTTTTTGTCTTTCTCTTTCTCTATCTCTCTTTCTCTATTTATTTTATCTCTTATATCATCGTGTGTCTACTTTTTACAACTTTACAAGTATATATATATATATATATATATATATATATATATATATCTAAATGTGTATATATGTGTGTGTGTGTGTATATATATATGTTGATGATTATGTTTCATGTAATGACATTTTAATTAGTTATATTTTTCATTATATTATTTGGTACTTTTTTTCTTTCTTCCTTGTAATAGGTTTGATATAATTTTAATTTTGAATTTATGCGTATTTATAATATTACTATATATATGTATATATATATATATGTATATATATATATATATGCATAAATTTCTATGTCGAAAAAGTGATAGAAATTAAATTGTAATAATTATATATCTTTTAATTCTATTTTCTCGATTTAATTTAATGTAATATATATATATTTTTTTATACAACTTCATTAATATGAATATAATATATTATATAACGACGAGAATATATATATATATATATATATATATATATATATATATAATATAAGAATATGTATGATATAAGAAGCAGATAGAAAAAATGAATATCCATTATGATATCATTAAAATGTTATATATAGACACATACATACATACATATATATATATATATATTATAATACACTTATCGTAAAATAATGACTATTATCGACGTATACGTTAATTATGCACAAGGTAAACGATGTTAGTAATTAAAAGCCTTTTCCAAGTCATTAAGTCTGAAAACGTTGAAATTAATGCTCTGTTTAAAACCGAATTAATCATGTTCAAGGTAACTCTCTCTCTCTCTATCTCTCTCTCTCTCTCTCTCTCTCTCTCTCTCTCTCTTTCTCTCATGGTCCATTATTATCGTCAGTGGCTGGCAAAATTAAACGAAATTCCACTGAAGCTGGAACGTATGCGACTGCTTAAAGTATTCACGTACTCACACATGCTCAGATATTCGCGTTGGCTTTGGAGAGGGGGCGTACGTTGAAACAAAAAAAAAAAAACCAAAGCAAAAAAAAAAAGAAATAAATAAAAGAGAAAAAAGAAATAGTACAAAAATACAAAAAGGAAGAATGAAAAAGTCTCTAATACCAACCTACCTCTTTTCGTGAGTGACAGCTTCGCTAATATCTACCCTCGTAAAGAGAGTCTTAAGTTTGAACTCTCTTTGCATCTTTTTCTTTTTTTTATTTCTTCTTCTTTTTTTTCTTTTTTTTTTCTTCTTTTTTTTTCATTTTTTTTTTTTTTTTTTTTTCATGTATTTCTCTCCGATGTTCTTCCATTAGAACGATCTGGTTACATCATGAATAAATAATTATGTAAATAAATTATGCTTATGTTATATTTGAATTAATGGACATTATATTATTTATGTATTATGTATATATATATATATATATATATATATATATATATTTATGTATATATGTGCTTGAAAAAATATTATTTAAACGATTAGAAAATCGATGACAATTAAATTTTTAATATCAAATATTTTATACGATAATTAAAAAAGTAAGCTGTTTATCATAATATATTACATATTATATATATATATATATATATATATATATATATATATATTATATATGATATACTAAATAATCTATATGTCATAATTAATTAATATATAACATATATGTGTTATTATATTTCTGGAGTAAGTAGAAAGTATGTATTACAATTAGATGTACAGATTAAATTTTATTTACATTATAGAGTTACTTAAACGATAATTAATTAGGCTATATAAAATATCTTATTTTTACGAGATTATATATCGTTAGAATTCATATTACATTATATATCAAACGAGAAAGATAGAGAGAAAAATATAATGTTTTATATAAATCATTATTATAATAACATATATCTGTTATCATATAATGATAACAATTAAAATAAA
>NC_140827.1:2180000-2190000 GCF_050613455.1 Vespa mandarinia | reverse complement strand
TTATTTACAAACATATATATATTTATCGAAATCTATGAGTCCAACGATTTATAAATCGTATGTAATGTAATGAATTTTTTCGAATGGATGGATTTGTTTGTGTTGAGGATAAATGGAAAGAATTGGAAAATAATTAAAGAAATAAATCAAAATTTCTAATTGATATTTATTTAATTGATATATTAATGGATATAAAACGACGTACTATTTGAATTTCATTCGTCTTGAAATACTCGAACGAAATTTTGCGTGAATCGAAGGGTGCGAGTGAATTTTTTGATGTACGCAAAAAAGGAGAAAAAAAGAAAAGAAAAGAAAAGACGGAAAAGCAGAAATAAAAGAGAAAAAGAAAGAAACAAAAAAAAAACAACAACAACAGAAAGGAAAGACAGAATTCAAGAAAATATCGACGTCGTTTTTCTTCGATTCGGAACTTTTGAAAAATATCATTTGAGGAAAATCGTGTACGCCATTATTCAAAATGGCGAATTATTCAGACTGCCAAAATGGCCGGAAATTTGAAAAATTTCATAGTCTGAGCTTGGCGTCGTTGTTGTCTTTTGTTGTCGTCATCATTTTCGTTGTCGATGCTGCCACCACCGACGCCACCACCGTCGTTACTGCCGCCACCACCGTCGTTACTGCCGCCACCACCGCCGCCGCCACCGCCGACGTCGACGTCACCCCCGCTGTTGTTCGGCGTCGTTGTAGGCGCCATTAGAAAAATTCGGCGGTTGTTGTTGGCGTTCCTGAACGTATTCTTTCGACCCAACTTTCAGTATTTTCTGGGATACCTAATCAACCGTGACTATCGACTTTTCTTTTCTTCCAAGCCACCCCCTACCCTCTACCATACCTCTTACTCTCACTCTTTCTCTTTTACTCTCTCTCTCTCTCTCTCTCTCTCTCTCTCTCTCTCCCTCACTCTCTCTCTCCCCCTATCTCTTTTTCTTTTTCTTTTTTCTCACTTTCATTCTTTCATTCTTTCATTTTACATTCTCTGGTGTCCTTCATTCCATTTTTCTCTTCTTTTTTACCCCCTCTACGAGTCTCGAGTAAAACCTTTAAAAATTATCAAATTATTATCCTGCTGGATTTCATTCTTGGCGTACATTTTGTTTTCACATTTCTTGCGATTCACTTTTCAAGGACGACGAAAGATTGAAAATCGAGGAAATATTATGACCGGATGTTTTTTAATTTGCATGCATGTATGTGTGTATATATATATATATGTATTTTTTTTTTCTATGATATACAAAAAAAATTGTTTCGTTTATTTTTTCGATGTTTTTTTTTTTTTTCTTTTTTATATCTGAACAAATATTTGTTTATTACATAAAAATGAATATGATATAATATAATATAAGTGTATATAGTATTATATGAAATGATAAATGATTTTTCAATTATAAATTTTATAAATAAATAAATACATAGCTATTTATTAACATTTATATTATCATACATATAATATGAGCAATAATTTGCGGGAAGATAATTTGCTGTTTTCTCTTTTTTTTTTTTTTTTTTTTTTTTTAATTTTTAATTTTTAATTTTTACAAATATTCTCGAAAACGTCATGTTCAATTATGACGACAGATCATTTTAATATATTTGTTAGTTGAAAAATAGAAAGGAAAAAATTATTTTATATTTATTTATATACATACAACTGGCATGAAATAAATTTATACATATACATATATACACATATATATATGTATATATACATATCTACATATGTATATACATACACGCGTATATACATACGTGTATATACATGTATAAGAAAGAGACATCTTTTGTTGTATACAGTCGTGTTATCTTTGAAGAAATCGTAATCGCGTAAAATTGAAGTGCAATTTACCGGTTTCTTCGGACCACAGACAGGTGTTTTTCGAAGAAAAACTCCAAAAGAAGAATAAATTCTCTCCCCCTCTCTCTCTCTCTCTGTCGCGCGCGCGCCTTGTCCTTCTCTCTGTTTTTTTTTCTTTTTTCTTTTCTTTTTTCTTTTTTTTTTTTTTCTTTCTTTTCGTTGCAGAATTCGTTAGGTGGTGGCCCGCATGCATTGTTCCTTCATCGGAAGTTTAACGATAAACACTTTGCATTTTAACGACACTTTATCGTTTAAATACAAATTTCAAAAAGTAAATTGCATAAGTATGTATATATATATATATATATATATATATATATATATATATACATTCACGTGTAATTTATTTCTATATAGTTTTATTTATAGTATAATATAATAGTATTTTCTATGTAGTTTGCTTATCATTAACATATAACTATTTGCTGAATTCAAATTAATTACGTAATTATTTGTTCAAATTATTACGTAATTTTTGTATCCTCTTTTTTCTTTCTTTCTTTTTCTTTTTTTTTTTTTTTTTTTTTAATATTAAGTTTGCTTTGCGAACATTAAAACAGATAGGGAGAGAGAGAGAGAGAGAGAGAGAGAAATATAGAGCAATAAAACGATAAATTAACAGACATACATTTACATATAAATTAACGTGCATACAATTAATAAAAATGATTAAAGAAAAATCCTTAAAAAAAAAAAAAAAAGAAAAAATAAATAAATCAAATAAGAAAAAAGAAAAGGCAGGAGAAAATGTCGAAAAGAAAAGAAAAGAAAAAAAAAAATCTACATCAACTTCTCGCGAAAATAGAAAAAGCAAATGTCTTAGATAATGAACGAACGAAAGAACGAACGAACGAACGAACGAACGAACTAATAAACAAATTAAAAAATAAACAAATAATAGGAACGAGAGATAAACAAAAAAAAAAAAAAGGAAAAGAAAAGAAAAGGAAAAAGAAGAAAAAAAAAGAAGAAAAAAAAAATCTATCTGGCGTAGTAAATTTAAAATCAATTTTCCCTTGTTTACCCCTTCCCCCTTTGTCCGTCTCAGTTCCGTACGTTCCTTCTTCCTTCCCCCTCTCCATAACATTTCAACCCCTCCTTTCCAACATCCCTCACCTACCCTCTCCCATAGGAGAAAACTTTCGTAGAGACGAATAAAAGATTTCGATTGGATAAAACCTAAGAAAATTGCAGGAGATATAATCCCCGTAAGATCCAATACGACGTCCGAACTGTTTATCCCTCTCTCTTGCACTTTCATTTGTAATAGTGGGCGTGTCATTGGTTATACGTTGTTGGTCACGCCCACCTATCGGGCGTAACCGAATAATGTTACTCGCCGGTATACTCATTGGTTTGGTAGAGGGATTTAAGTGGGGGTAGTGGGTAGGGGCTAAACGTCCAGTCGAAGCCGAGACTGCACTTGATCAGATCGCAAGAGGACGCGAATGCGCGCGCGTCTAAGGTTCCGTCCTTCTTGTGTGTGTTTCGTGTGGTGTTTTTCTGTATAACTAGCTGTATATCTATTTATCTATATATATATCTATATATCTATCTATCTATCTATCTATCTATCTATCTATTTATCTATCTATCTATCTATATATATATATATCTATCTCTCTCTTTCCCACGCCTACCCCTTCGACCCCTCCTCCTCCTCCACCTATTTCTCTCTGTCTCTTTCTATCTGTTCGTGCGTGCGTGCGTGCGTGATTGTGTATGTGTGTGTGTGTGTGTGTGTGTATGTGCGCGCGTTCCTGCGTGCATTCGTGCTTGCATTCGTGCATTCGTGCGTTCATACGTTCGTCCGCGTGCGAATAATAATCTACCATATATAAATATATATATATTTATTTATATATATACATATATAAATATAAATATATATATATATATATATGTATGTATGTATCGTTTCACTCGATTCAATATAATATTCGTATATATCGTTTCGTTATATTACTTTCGGTATTGGCGCGAGTTTGATTTGACAAGAAATAAAAAAAGAAAAGAGAAAGAGTGAGAGAGTGAGAGAGAGAGAGAGAGAGAAAGAGAGAAGTGAAATAAATAAGTAAATTAAATAAATTAATTGATTGATTAAATTAATTCGTATGTTATTTACAAAGAAAAAAAATCGAACGCGCTAGGGTTATCATTATAATAAAACAGAATTTAAAATAGAAAAGGAGAAAAGGAAGAAGAAGGAGAGGTAGAAGATAAAGAGTAGTGAGAACAAGGGAGAAAAAAAGAAGAAGAAGAAGAAGAATAAGAAGAAGAAGAAGAAATATTAAATCGTATATCGATTGAGATAAAAGAAAAATAATAATATCCAAGAAGGTTCTCTCTCGTTGGTGAGCGTTGATTTAAACAAAAAAAAAAAAAAGAAAAAGAAAAAAAGAAAAAAAAAGAAAGCGAAAGAGAGAGAGAGAGAGAGAGAGAGAGAGGAGAAGAAAAGAAGAAAGAGCAAAAAAAAAAAGAAGAAGAAGAAAATAGGAAAAAAAAAAGAAAAAGCAAAAAATAAGAAAAAGCAAAAAATAAGAGAAACGACCAAAAAATAAGAGAAACGACCAAAAAAGCAAAAGGAAAGGAAAGGAAAGGAAAAGGAAGGAAAAGGAAAATTTCGAAGAAAAGAGTGTTAGTGTCGTGTTTCTTATCCCCACTCTCTTTCTTTCTTTCTTTCTTTCTCCCTCTCTCTATCTCTCTCTCTCTCTCTCTATCTCTCTTTCTTTCTATCTCACTTTCGGGGTTATCTATCTATCTCACTCGTTTTCGAGAGGATTCTTTCGAACGTGCGTCTTCTTAGCCGTGTTGGAAATAATCGTCAGTCTCTCCGTCGACGGCACGGTGTAAACTCCATGGACTATAGACATTCTCTTTTCTCTCTCTCTCTCTCTCTCTCTCTCTTACAATCATCAACTCACTTATTCTCAATTACTCATTTATTCTCTCTCACTTACCTACTCACTCACTCTTTTTTTCGGTCACTCTCTCTCTGTCTCTCTTTCTTTTTTTCCTCTTCCACCCAACCTCCTCCTTTTATAATCTCTTCCCTTTTTTTCTTTCTCTCTCTCTTTCTCTCCCTCCTTTTTTTGTGTTTTTTCTCTCTCTCTCTCTCTCTCTCTCTTTCTCCTTTTTACCCACCCTCATTATTAACATTTATTCCTTATTTTTATTCTTAATTCTTAATTCTTAATTCTTAATTCTTAATTATTGATTATTGATTCTTAATTCTTAATCACTTTTTATAATTGTTTGATCTAACTAACGGAAAAAAAAGAAAAAAAAAAGAAAACGAAAAATCCTTTTATCCTTCTCGATATCCTTTGTCATCCCCTTTATTATTTTTATTACTATTAATCCAACTCTATAAAGATTAAATATATACACTCGGCATATCTATACAAATATATATATATATATATATATATATATATATATATCTCAATGTATGTATGTATATATGTATGTATGTCTATACGTGTATGTATATATATATACATATATGTATCTATATATATATATCTATATAATCTTTAAATAATATTTTTCTTTTTGCGGTATTGTGTGAAGAATGATCAAGTGACGTGTTTTTCAGTGCAATAGTAAAATTGTTAACGATTTGATTAATTAATTAATTTAACGAATGAACGAACGAACGAACGAACGAAAGATAATTATAATTATAATGAATAATTAATTAATTAAATGAATTAATTTAATGAAGACTCAAGAGAAGAAGAGGATGAGGAATAATTAGACACTGAGAAGTATCAACGAATGGACAAAAAGAGATAGAGAGAGAGAGAGAGAGAGTAAGAGAGTGTAACAGAGTGAGAGAGGAAAAGAGATAGAAAAAGAGAAAGAAGAAGAAAAAAAAAGAGAAAGAGACAGAAAGAAGAAAGGAAGAACGAAAGAAACGTAGTAAGGAAAAGAAATAAATGATTAATTAAATAAAGAAGAAATGGAAGAATAGAAGACGTATAATAATAATTAATGACAGAAATGACAATAGAAATACTACGAAAGATAATGGCAATTATCGTCCTTTCTCTTTTAATATAAAAAAAATTTCCAATTTCGTGAGTAAATGATATTTTAAAAGTGCGTTAGATTTTCGTTGTATCTCGTCGTTGTCCTCTCACTTCATATACATATATGTATATGTGTGTGTATGTGTATATATATATATATGTATATGTATATATATATACATGTATGTATCTATCAGTTACAAACGAACGTATACACACGTATATAATATTAATATAAAATTTTGAATAAATGAAGAACTCTTTTGATTAAATAATAAACGACACGTGTTAGCACGACAGAAAAAAAAGAAGACAAAGAGAAAAAGAGAAAAAGAGAAAAAGAAAGAGAGAGAGAGAGAGAGAGAGAGAGAGAGAGAGAGAGAGGAACAAGTAAAAAATAATAAGAACGAGGACATGTATATCTATATATGTATATGTATATGTATATATACATATATATATGTGTGTATATGAAAGTTTCGTATAGAAAAATTAGGAACTGTTGAATGGAAAATTAAAAAAAAAAAAAAGAAAAAAAAATAGAAAAAAGGAGAAAAAAAAGAGAGAGAGAGAGAAAGAAAAGAAGAAAAAGAAAAAAGAACATATATATACATATATATATATATATATTTTTTTTTTATATATATAAAACAAGAAGAAAGTAATAAGGAAAAGGGGAAAAAGAACATCAAGAGAGAAAAGAACATCAAGAGAGAATAAAACGTCAAGAGGAGAGAAAAGAGAAAGAAATAACTTTTTTTTCTCCCCCCTGTCCTCTTTCTTTCTCCTTCTTATTCTTCTTCTTTTCTCTCTCTCTATTTTTTCTTTTTTTTTTTTTCTTTTTTTTATCTTTTTTCTTACTCAATTTTTTTTCTTTCTTCTTCTCCATTTCGACTGGACACTTCTTTTTTACATCAATCGTTCGCTCGTTTTTTCCCGCCGCTGCCGCCGCCGCCGCCGCCGCCGCCGCTGCTGCCGTTGTTGTTGTTTATCGTTGCCGTTGGTGTCGCCGCTCCCCCTCTTTCTCTTTTTAAAAAAAAAAAAAAAAAAAAAAAAAACAAACAAAAACAAACAAAACAAAAAACAGTGCCGGACAGAAGTTTAATGTGCGCGAATTATTCGATCTAAAAAAAACAAAAAAAAATATATATATATATATATATATACATATATGTATATATAAAAAGTTCTACATTAACTTTTAATCCGTTTTTTTTAAAATAATAATCCTCGGTGTCGTCGTTTGTATTTTATTTGTAATCGTCCATATATTAGTACGGCCACAGTGCCGAATTAAACAGTCAAAATTCGGGTTAAGAACAAGGAACCGCTGCCATCGTACGCGATGGAGTTGAGCGACGATTATCAGGACATGGTTAATCCAGGTGGTGGCGTTTCTATGGGGAATATACAACCTATGGGACATCATCGGCATACACCTGAAAGTCCTTTGGTAAGAGCATGATTTTTTTTTCTTTCTTCTTTTCTTCCTCTTTCTTTTCAACCTTCTCTTTACTTTTCCTTCCTTTTTTTTTTTTAATTTTTTTTTTTTTTTCTATCTTCCTTCATCACCTTCTCCATTATATCTATTTTACTTTGATATTAATTCAATTGACATTTTATTTTACACGAATATTTAGCCAAATCTATCATCTCAGATCTTTTATATATACGTAGGATATCTCACTATGGATAGGGTGGTGGGTGGTTGAAATGGGTGGGAAGGGGGATATATATCTGTACGTTTATATGATATATATATGTACTTGTACATATATATCCGATCATAGTTAAAAGAAAGATATATATATATTATATTATATTATATTATATTATATTATATTATTTTATATTAGTATATATATCATATTGTTTATTATACATTTGTGATATTATTTATAGATATATATTTATGTACGTTTATTATATTATAGGAATTAGGTTTTGTTAAGAGTCTAGTTTGTTAGATGTTTATCTTCTTTTCTTTTTCTTGTTTTTTTTTCTTTTTTTTTTTTGTTTTTTGTTTTTCTCTTAATTTCTTTTTCTCTTAGATTATTTTCGTCTTTTTAAGTCTCTTCGTTAAATCGAACGTATATACATATATATTTATATATATATATATATATTTTTTTTTCGTGATTTCTCGAGCATTCGTTCGTTGGTCTTCGTGTTCTTGTGACTGTGTTTTTCTGCCTCTTTTTATTCTCCTTCTCCTTCTTCTTCCTCCTCCTCCTCTTCTTCTTATTTTTTTTCTTTTTTTTTTTTTTTGCTTGCCTTTTTTTCTCTTTTCCTTTCTTTCCCTGATCTTGTTGTTATTTCATTTAAGTATCCTCTATAGATATAGATATATATATATATATATATATATATATAGGTACACACAAATATATCATCGACGTGTTCGGTCGAACGAATGATATTCGGGACATTTAGAATTAGATTTAGATTTAGATTTATTTATATAGTTTTATATAGACAGCCAGAGAAAGAGAGAGAGAGATGGATAGATAGATAGATAAATAGAGATAGAGATAGAGATAGAGATAGAGATAGAGAGAGAGAGAGATCATCTGTCCATATATTTTCCTATGGAAGGGTGAGGAGGAGGGGGGGTTACGGATCCGGGACTGAGAATATATCGTAGAAAATATTTCGTAGAATTGATCGATCTATTCGTTTACATTCGTTTTGTTTGCATATGTATATATATATATATATGTATGTATGTATGTATGTATGTATGTATGTATGTGTGCCTTTTGAGTTTATTATGAGAATACAATTTATCGTTAATATACATATTTCTTATGACATATTCTTTAATGTTTATTTAAAAGCGGATGATACGTATCCGTTTTTGTATGTATGTATGTATGTATGTATGTAAGTGTATGTATATATATATATATATATATATATATGTATATTATATATGTATTATGTATGTATGTGTATTGAGAAGATATGTGTTTGTCACGTGACCTTCCCAATTGGCAACCCGAAACATTTTCTCGCACGAGTAATTTAATTTAACGTGTGAATGTGGTCTTTGCCAAAAGGAATACCTACATCTCTCTCTCTCTCTCTCTCTTTCTGTCTTTCTCTCTCTCTCTTTCTGTCTTTCTCTATCTCTCTCTCTCTCTCTCTGTCTTTCTCTCTCTCTCTCTCTCTTTTTGTCTTTCCCTCTCTCTCTCTCTCTCTTTCTGTCTTTCCCTCTCTCTCTTTCTCTGTTTCTCTCTCTCTTTCTGTCTTTCTGTCTCTCTCTCTCTCTCTCTCTCTCTCTTTCTTTCTGTCTGTCCCTATATCTCTGTCTATCTCTTTCTTATCCATTGAGGCATGAAGTTTCGAGGCAAGGTCAAGAAAAGCAAAGGTATATTACTTTATGTGGATTATATATATATATATATATATACATATATATATATATATATATATATATATATATATATTTATTTATACGTGCAAGTATATAAGTAACATTTAAATGATCCAAAGGAATATATATATATATATATATATATATATATATATATATATATATGTATTTGTTGTAATAAAAATCAATCCGTATAATAAATAATACATAAAGATGTTAAAAGATAATATATGAAATGTTAAAAATGTTGTGGTAGACAAATTGATAGGGCAAATTTTTGGCTCGTCTTAATTATTTTTTTATTCTTATTTTTATTATATTATTACTATTATTTTTTCTTTAATTATTTTTTTTCTTTTTTTTTTTTTTTTTTTTTTTTTTTACCTCATCCCTTAATTTCTATTTCTTCTTTTTCTTTCTATTCTCTTTTCATTATTACGACAATATTCTAAGACAAAGATGATAAGTCCTTAATAAACGTATAAATAAATAATTAAATATATAAATGATTAATTGAATGAATGATTGAATCTAAATGATGATCAGAGATCATTTCTTCTCTCTCTATCTCTCTCCCTCTCTCTCACTCTCTATCTCTGTCTCTCTCCCTCTCCCTCTCTCTCACTCTCTATCTCTGTCTCTCTCCCTCTCCCTCTCTCTCACTCTCTATCTCTGTCTCTCTCCCTCTCCCTCTCTCTCTATCTCTCTCTC
>NC_140827.1:2167500-2172500 GCF_050613455.1 Vespa mandarinia | reverse complement strand
TCTCTCTCTTTGGACAGTTTGTTTGTTGTTGTCAGATCCCAAAGTCAAGTGGGACTTTCTAAGGTTAGCACCCAATTGGCTCTGGCACCCATCGTGGTACCCTCTTGCCGCTTTGGAGAAAAGGTTGGAGAAAGGGCGACCATTAGGCGAGACTTATAAGGTGGCTACTGCCACTGTGATGGTGGTGGTGGTGGTCGTCGTTCGTCGTCGTCGTCGTCGTCGTCGTCGTGGTCGTCGTCGTCGTCGTCAGTTCATCTCTCGATGGTTCTCCTTAGTTGGAAAAGAGACCCCATGCAGGTAAATGGGGGCCTGGCACGAGCCTACCGATATTCACCTTTCACTTCCATCCCCCTTCTTCCTTCTCTTCCTCTTTCTTCTTTTTCTTATGCTTCTTTTTTCCTTTTCTCTCTCTCTCTCTCTCTCTCTCTCTCTCTCTCTTTCTCTCTTCCTCTTTCTCTCTCACTCTTTCTCCTTTCCTGCTACTTTCTTCTTTTCTTTTTTTCTTTTTTTTTTTCCATTCGTTAGAATTAATCGTTAAATTTAATTAATTGGTTAGTTGATGTGCGACGCCATTAACTGCAAATTATTCTTCGATTATTAATTTAATTAATTATATTAATTACTTTTATATTAATTTGAAATAATTAATTATATATATATATATATATATATATATATATATATATATATATGTTGATATTAAAATATTTCAAACGAAAAATATTTTCACTTATACATACATACATATATACATACATACATATATACATACATACATATATATATATATATATATATATATATATATAATGATAATGATTATTAAAACAAATTAGTATTGTAATTACGCGAATTTACACACAAGTTTAACGATCTTCTTCTACAACGGGCCATTGACACGTAGTTTCGTTTCTATGTATACACACGCATATATACACAGATACATCCACATACACACACACACACTCACATTTACACATTTATATACACACGTATCTACATATATTATAGGAATCATGTTTCTCGAGAATTCTCTCTGTTACGCCGTTACAGACAAACGTTAGTGGCAACGACACGTCGATATTGATCTTTGCATTTCACTCGCATCGCTCCACCATCGTTAGCAACGTCTCGTAATATTCTTCCTGATTCTATACGAACTATAACGGTGATTCGATGTATCTAGTCTCAATTGATTAGAAAGTACATACATATACATATATACATACATACGTACATACATAAATACGCACGTAGGTACACATATGAATATTATATGAAGAAGAATGTTTTTTGAAAATTCATGAATTCCACCTTTTTTTTTCTTTTCTTTTTTCTTCTATTTTTTTTCTTTTTTTCTCCTTTTTTTTCTTTTTTTTTTTTTTTATTTTGCGTATGCAAGATTTCTGACATTTGTGTGTTAATATTTATTAAATATTATTATTATCATTATTATTATTATTATTAATGACAATAACATTTTATACAATTGTTATCTGTATATTTAATAATTTAATTTAATTTAATTTAATTTAATTTAATTTAATTTAATTTAATATAGACTTTGAAATATGGCGTACAATAGTCACGTGACAAAACGCACGTGCGTACACGTGATCTTAAAATTAAACGCGGTAAATTTGAAAATATAATTCAATCTAATTTTAATCCCATATTAATAATATCGATGATTATTGTCAAATAAATATTCAACGTTTATTACTATTTAATAGTTAGATATAATAATGACAATAATTTATTTTCAATAAATAAATAAATAAATAAATAAATAAATAAATAAATAAATAAATAAATAAAGAGAAAAAAAAGAAAAGAAGGTAAACAGAACAAAGAAGGGAAAAAAGAAAGAATGCATATTTAAAAACATGATATATTATAGATTGCCATAATCGAGATTAATTCATTATAATTCATTAATTTATCTTTGAATGATAGCGTGGGTAAGTGATCACGTGAAAAAAATGTCACTTTCATAGTAAAGGCGATCTTGCAAAGAAAGAAAGAAAGAAAGAAAGAAAGAAAGAAAAAAAT
Organism: Vespa mandarinia; assembly: GCF_050613455.1. NCBI lineage: Eukaryota > Metazoa > Arthropoda > Insecta > Hymenoptera > Vespidae > Vespa > Vespa mandarinia. Next base: position 2,170,448 of record NC_140827.1, on the reverse strand, counting down.
GACACCCCTTAAAATCGATAAAAATGATTTTAAAAAATAATAAAAAAAAAAAAAAAGAAAAAAAAAAGAAAAAAAACGAAACAAAACAAAACAAAACAAGAAACAAAAAGATTCAAGTGTTCTTATTGAAAATACAATTATGAATTATTTTTAATGATCTGGTGAAATGATATTTCTCGGTATCACCTCTCTCTCTCTCTTTCTCTCTCTCTCTCTCTCTCTCTCTCTCTCTTTTATTTTTTATTTCCTTTAACTTCTCGTAAGGTTGAAATATTTAATTTGAGCCATCGTTCGTATCTCGTGGATCCTAAGTAAACTCGAACGTCGTCTTCTTCTCATTCTCATCTTCATCCTCATCCTCATCCTCGTTTTCGTCGTCTTCGTCGTCTTCGTCGTCGTCTTCGTCGTCGTTGTCGTCGTTTTCGTCGTCGTTGTCGTCGTCTTAGTCGTCGTCTTCGTCGTCGTTGTCGTCTTCGTCGTCGTTGTCATCGTCATAGTCGTCGTCATAGTCGTCGTCATAGTCGTCGTCATAGTCGTCATCATAGTCGTTGTCGTCTTCATCGTTCATAGTCGTCGGAGTCTTTGGTGGAATATATCGGCTGTGAGCACGGTGTTGGCCAGAGGTTAAAGTCGTACGAGAGAAAAAGTAGAAACGGGTTTCTCTTCGTCTTCTTCCTCTTCTTCCTCTTCTTCTTCTTCTACTTCTTCTTCTAGTTAATCTTCTTCATCATTTTCTTCGTCTTCTTAGTCTTCTTCATCTATGTCTTCATCTTCGTCTTCGTAGTCGTAGTCGTCTACTTCTACTTCTACTTCTTCTTCCTCTTCTTCTTCTTCTTCTTCTTCTTCTTTTTGTTCTTCTTCTTCTTCTTCTTCTTGTTCCTCTTCTTGTTCGAGCTCTCTCGTGCAAACAGTTCTGGACCCAGAAGAAGATGGTCCCTCTTGTTTACACTATGACTTTACTCGCTTTTTCCTCTCTCTCTCTCTCTCTCTCTCTCTCTCTCTCTCTTTCTCTCTTTCTTTCTTTCTCTTTCTCTTTCTTTCTTTCTCTGTCGTTTTTTATTTCTTCATTTCCTTTTCTTTTCTTTTCTTTTCTTTTTTTTTTGCTTACTAAGGTCGTCGACACTTATCTCTTTCTCTCTCTCTCTCTCTCTCTCTCTCATTCTCTCTCATTCTCTCTCTATGGCTCTCTTTTCTCTCTTCTTCTTTTTTCCTTATTATTCCTTTCTTTTTCTTTTCCATTTAACTAAAAATGAAATTATATTGATCATTGTTTGTGAATAATTCAATCGTATTAATTAATCATTAATAATTCATTAAAACTTATTTTAGTATTTAATTCGAATATATTTCGACTTTTCGATTAATCAATTTCATTAATTTCATTAATATCATAATAATCATCATAATTGTATTCGATTGGGATAGTCTTATTTCTTTCCTTCTTTTTTCTTTTTTTTTTTTTTCTGTTTCCTTTTTTCTTTCCTCTCTGAGAGAGATAAACGAGATAAAAAAAAATGTATAGAATCGGTAAATAAATTTTAACGGGTTATCGTTTTGTATTATTTTTTTTTCAAAACACATTATCAAAGATAATAATATACGTAATTTCATTTGAATATTTCAAAGTAAAAATCAAAACATATTAATATACATACAATATTATATGCATGCGTATGTATGTATGTGTGTACGTAATCTGTACATGTAGATTCATAATTATTAAAATATGTATATAATTATGTAGAAATAGATCTGATCAGTCGTTGAATATATAATAAACCTCGGGAGGTAACCATTTTCTAAGGCATCATCGCGTACCAACTGAAATCATAAAACTGTATTGAGACAATGAATGTAAGGCTTTGAAATCCAGTTTAACGCAATTACGTAGATATACATATATATATATATATGTGTGTGTAAGTGTGTGTGTGTGTGTGTGTGTGTGATCGAAAGATTTATTTTATTTTATTTTATTTCATTTTTATTTTCTTTTCCATTCTTCCTTTCTCTCTCTCTCTCTCTCTCTCCCTATCTCTTTCTCTCTCTATTAAACGATTTATGATAACGATAAAAGACAAATTAGAATTTTCTTTTATCGTTACGGCACGATACCGTTTTATTTATCGTTTCAACGTTTAATTTATTATCAGATTATATATACATACATAAATATACACACACGTACACACGCACACACATACATATATATATATATATATATATATATATATACATAGATAGCAGATAGATAGATGAATAGATAGAAAAGGAAAAAAAAAGAAGAGTATAGAAAAAGAAAAAGAAAATATCGATAGATAGAGAGAACGAATGAAAATGAAGATGTAAGAAAAAAAAACAAAAAAAGGAAAAAAAAAGGGAAAGAAAAGAAGAAGACAAGGATAGAATGGGAAAAAGAATAGAAGGAAATGTAAAAAAAAGAAAAGGTTTGGTGGACGGGTGTGATCGTGGCGCGATAGGGGAGGGTGTGGGGCGAGGGGAGGGGGCAGTAGAGAAGAAAACGTGAAAATAAAAACAAAACGTGAAAACAAAAACAAAAAAGCGATAGAACTGTTTCATAGTGTCGAAAGTATTTAGGTCGATGCTCGAATCTAAAGTAGTTCGTTCTTTCGTCGGACATTAATAGTAACAGAATAGAAGCCTTGACTACGATCGTAAAAATATAATTGCGACTATTGCAACAACGTTATCTAGGTAGAGACCGGGGCACAGGGATAATGATACGTGAATGGTACGCATTTATCGTCTAACTTCTATTAGAAGCCGCAAATAAATATATATATATATACACATAAATGTATATATACATGTGCATGTATATAAATAAATGCATATGTATATGTAAGTTACGATTCTCGATTTAAAATATTTTTCTTCTTCTTTTTTTATCTTTTCTTTTTTTTTTTCTTCTTCTTCCTTTCTTTTAC
>NC_140827.1:2160000-2162500 GCF_050613455.1 Vespa mandarinia | reverse complement strand
TTTGCGAAATAATAGATGTTGGTTTTGAGAACCTCTGTGACTAGGGGGCCATTCGGACACAGTATCTCTTTTCTAGCCTCTAAAAGTAGGGATGGGACCTACGAAGACGAAGAAGGGGGTGGGCCGCATTACGGTACGAGCACGTGCCGACCGTATGTTTCTTAAAATTCTTCAGGCTATACGATGGTTTTAAAAACGGTGGTACGATTCAGATTTCCTTTTCTATATCCTAAATCTTCTAGTCGGTGTTGGTTTCTGCCCTTCTCTCTATCTCTCTATCCCTATCTCTCTCTCTCTCTCTCCCTTTATTCGTGTTACCCTCTTTACCCTCTTTACCTTCTTTACCTTCTTAACCCTCTTAACCATCGGTCCTCTCCTCCCTCCCTCCCTGCCTCCATCCGTCCATCTATCCTTCTCTCTCTCTTTCTCTCTCTCTCTCTACTCCTCTTTTCCTCTCTCTCTCTCTCTCTCTATCTCTCGTTCCGTCAGCTTCTCAATAACGCACCAACACCAACCATACACCATTTTTATGGTTTAGTCAAACCGATGAAAGCGTTAACTTCCATTGTTACGATTCTATCATTATGAGTATATATGTATGTATTTATTTATGTATTTATGTGTTATATGTTGTATGTACGTATGTACGTATGTACGTATGTATGTGTTGTGTGTGCGTTGGCGTGTAAGTTTATTATTTTTCTATTTCTCTTATATACCATCTGAGGGCTCTTCTTATCGCATTATTATTTTTTTTTAATTTTATTATTATTAATTTTTTTTTCATTATTAATTTCCCCTTTTTCTTTTCTTTTTTTTTTTTTTTTTTTTAAGTTGACTTTCTTCTCCTTTTTGTTTTATCTCGCTTCATTTTGTTTCTTCTCTTTTTCTTGGCCTTCTTTTTCTCTCTCTCTCTCTCTCTCTCTCTCTCTCCTTTCATTTTAATGATCGTTCACAATGACATTATTGCTCATCGTCGTAATTGTTTTTATTATCATTGGTTATTATTATTTATTGATTTATTCGTTATGACAGATCGCCATTTTCTTTTCTTGTTTTTTGTTATTTTTTTTTTTTTTTTTTTTGGAGAATTATTATTCTTTAACGTGAAACGTGTTTGTAATTAGTTCCTCTGAATTTTCATTCTCACTTAATTTCATGTTTTACAAACGTTGGAAGTTCTTCTTTTTTTCTCGGGCCTTAGCCAATTTCCTCGTGTTGGGGAGGGAGGTTGGGCCCCTCCCTCATGCGACCTCATTCCATCCCTTCACTGTATCATATACTATTTCAGAATAAAATCGATCGATATTATTCGTAAACATTTCGAATGATTTATTTCATTTTAATGAAAAGGATATAAATTTTGCAGTAGACGCGTGAATTTTTTGACGAAAAAAAACGAAAACAAAAAGAAAAAAAGAAAAGAAAGAAAAAATCAAAAAAGAAAAAATAAAAAAAAGAACTGACGTTGCGTGATCGACGTGGATCAAATTCTTTTTCTTTTTTCTTTTTTCTTCTTCTTCTTCTTCTGGTTCGTTTTTCCTTTGAAATAAAGCAGAAGGAAAAAAAAAAGAAAAAGAAAGAAAGAAAAAAGAGAAGAGAAGAAAAGAAAAGAAATAATTTTGCAATCAACGGAAGACAATGAAACGATAAATGCTTGTCCCGTTTCGTCCATATTCTCAGCACTATCATTATTAGCATAATCTATTGGAATAGTTCTATATATCTACGTATCTATAGAAGCGTATATGTGTATATATGTGCGCATGTATGCATATATATATATATATATATATATAAATATATACACACACAGACACACACACACATATATATATATGTATATAGTATATGGACGAGTGATGGTGCGTCGCGTCGTTAACGACGACGTTTTAGAAATTATACAACAACGTATAACAGTGTTAGAAACGTTCTTGCAAATCGAAAGAACGTGAGTCTTATTCTGTAATCTTTTCGACAGCTCATTTTTTTCTTTTTCTTTTACTTGACCCCCTCTCACCCCCCCTCCTGTCCCCTCCACACAACCGACAATCTCGTCTTTTTACGATTTAAATAATATTTTTCTTCCTTTTTTTTTTTTTTTTTTTTTTTTTTTTATTTTTTTTTTCTATACGTCGGATCGTACGATTAATGTTGGCGTTTAGAATGTATTTAGGATAAATTGATCGAACGTGATAATTGTACACGTAAGACTTATTGTTAATACGTTGATTTAGAATTTGCTTAGAAATTGAAATTTTTTTCCTTCCTTTTTCTATCCTCTTCTTTCTTTTCCTCTTGTTTTTTTTTTATTTATTTTTTTTTTTTTTTTTGATTATTTTTATATATATAATTTATTATTTATTATGTAAACATATATATATATATATAATTAAATCAATTAATTTTGTAATTGGAAAATTGTTTATTAATTATTATGAAAATTAATAATTATCATTAGACTTTTATTATGATTGGACTTTCAATTCGTTGAATAAAT
>NC_140827.1:2152500-2155000 GCF_050613455.1 Vespa mandarinia | reverse complement strand
TATATATAAATTATAAATGAAATATAATCGTAATGATGATGATAATAATGATGATTACGATGATGATGATGATGATGGAATAATTAATATTATTAAAAGAATTATTCTTATTATTGCTCTCGAATTATAATCGACATGCATTTAATAATAATAATAATAATAATAATAATAATAATAATAATAATAATAATAATAATAATAATAATAATAATAATAAAGAGAATAATAATGATGATTATGATGACGATGACGATAAAATAATTAATATTATTAAAAAAATTTGTTTTTGCTATTACTCACGAATTATAATTAATTTATATCATACATTTTATAATAATAATAATAATTATAATAATGATGATGATGATGATGATGATGAGGATGAAATAATAAATATTATTAAAAAAAATTTTTCTTACTTTTATCCTCGAATTACAATTAATTTACGTCGTACATTTTATAATAATAATAATAATAAAAATAATAATAATAAAAATAATAATAATGATGATAATGATGATAATGATGATAATGATGATAATGATGACAATGATGATGAGGATGATGATGAAGATGAAATAATTATTATTATTAAAAAAAATTTTTCTTACTATTACTCTCGAATTATAATTAATTTATATCGTACAATATAATAATAATAATAATAATAATCGTCATTATTATTAATAATAATAATAATAATTATTATTATTATAATTATAATTAATATTAATATATATTAATATAAATATATATAATATATATTTATTATATTATATATATATATATATAATATAATATATATTAATATAAAAATTAATATAATATATATTAATATAAATTTATAAATATAATTAATATTAATTATTATAATTATAAATAATAATTATTATTATAATTATTATTACTAACGACAATAAAGATGATTATGAGATATTCTTTGAGATGTAGGAATAGTAATCGTGCGCGGTGTAGTAAACGGGAACATTTTAGTTCGCAGATTCCATAAAATTGGATGAGATTATGCGAGCTCCTTGTCTCTGCTCTATTATTACGTACGCTTATTACTTTCTTTCTTTCTTTTTTTTTTCTTTTTTTTTTTTTTTTTTTTTTTTTTTTATTTTTTTCTTTTTTGTTTTACCTAAGTACACTCCTCTCTCGTGACTCCTCCTCAAATCAATATATGAAATATTCTTGGACAACGATTGGACGTGGTCCATTTGTTTTCTGATCTCTCATCTCCTTCTTTACATTTCCGACGGGAGAATAAAAGGGTGGGTGGGTGGTTGTTGGGTGGTTAATGGTATAGTTTAATTAATAGTGAAGGGTGATACTAGGAAAGAGGGGCGGACAAGTGGAAGGGGTGTGAGGAGAGGAGCCACTCAAGTTATGATCTTTTTTCTAAGTGCAAAACGATGGCGTTTGATGAAGGTGACGGAGGTGGAGGAGGAGGAGGAGGTAGAGGTGGAGGGAGAAGAGAGTCGAATGTTCGCTCTCGTCGCCTCGTTAGAGGGATTGTGAGAGTATTATTTCTTTTTTTCTTTTTTTCTTTTTTTTCTTTTTTTCTTGATTTTTTCGTGAGTGCGTTTCTCTTTCTTCTTTTTGAACTGTCTACGATTAATTATATTACGTACATTTTATATTGATTTATTCATTAGGTGTCATTAATATTCACGATTTCGTGATTGAGAATAGTTTTATCTTCTTTTTTTTTTTTATTTGCTTTTTTTCTCTTTCTTTTTTTTTTTCATTTATTGTCACTGTATTTTATTTTTTTTACGTTTGGGATTTTAATTCTTTTTTTTTTTCCTTTTTTTTTGTTTTCTCTTTTGGGTCCTTTGAAGCTATTAGTTTAGGTAGACGTATGAAATTGTTTTTTTCTTTTCTTTTTCTTTTAATGATATTAATAATCTGATCACTATAGTTATTATTATTTATTATTATTATTATTATGATTATTATTATTATTCATTATTATTATTATTATGAAATGCGTATAGGCGTATAGATTTATTTCTTTCTTTTTTTTTTTCTTTTTTTTTTGTTTTGTTTTCGTTTTTAACAATTTTCACGATTAGTTATATCGTCGTTATTCAAATTTCTTTGTTTCATTATTATTTGTTTTTTTTTTTTTTTTTTTTTTTTTTTTTTAATAAAATAAAATTTCGTAATTGTGTATCAATTATTTCTCGCTTTAAAGTCAATCTGTTGATAATTAATCGACATTCGAATTTTTTCAACGATCATAACGAATATACAATATTACGATTATAAATTTCTCTAAATATATAACTTAATCGTCATTAGAGTCGTCTAAGGTAAAATCAAGTAAAAATCGATTCAATTGAGAAAGAAAATACGTTTATTGGTCGAACGACGAGAAAGAATAAGAATGAAGTGAAGAGGAAGAGAAAAACAAAAACAAAAACAAAGACAAAAAAAAAAAGAGAAAAAAGAAAGAAAGAAAGAAAGAAAGAAAGAAAGAATAAAGATAAAAAAA
>NC_140827.1:2130000-2135000 GCF_050613455.1 Vespa mandarinia | reverse complement strand
CTCTCTCTCTCTCTCTCTCTCTCTTTTTTTCTTTTATTCCTTCAGTATTCCTTTAACGTCGAAATTTATAATATTCTTAGAGGAATTTTTTTTTTTGTTTATTTCTTATTTATTTTTTGATTTAACCTTCGAATTTTCGATATATATATGTATGTTTGACTGTGTGTGTGTGTGTGTGTGTGTATTTACGTGTGTATTCTTTTTTTTTATCTTTTTAGTATTTCATCGACATTGAAACTATAATATTTTTCTTTTTTTCTTTTTTTTCTTTTTAATATTTTTATTCTATTTATTTCGTAATTATTTATTAATTTTTATTCTTATTTTGATTTAATATTTAAATTTTCAATATATATATATATATATATATATATATATATATTTTTTTTTTCTTTTTTATTTTAACATTGACATATTATTTGCATTTTGTAGTTATTAGTTAATCTCGAAGCAAACGAACGGACGGGCATTCGGATACATTAAAAAAAAAAAAAAAGAAAAAAGAAAAAAGAAAACAAAAAGGAAAAAAAAAAGAAAAGAAGAAAAAAAGAAAAACAGAAGAAAAAGAAAAAATAAAAGAAAATAAAAGGAATCCCTTATTTTACGATGGCAGAAGCTGACCACCGGAGTTTACTCCTTAAGAGATAAAGACCTCGTAGATATCGAATCGAAAGTAAAGCGCAACGAAAGTGACTTTAGCTACTTTATCGGTAGACATTTCTGATTTTTTCTTCTCTCTCTCTCTCTCTCTCTCTCTTTTGGGGGGAGGGGGAGTGGTGTGAGAGAAAAAGAAAGAAAGAAAAAGGAAAAAGGAAAAAGCCGATAGAAATAGGGTTGGGGGGGGAAAAAAGAAAAAGAATCATCGTTTAGTTCTCGGTAAAGTAGTTTTTCGTCTTTTATCTGAGAAAACAAGTAAAACCGTGATGGGTGACCGGTGGTGGGTGGGGAGGAGGAGGAGGAGGAGGAGGAGTGGGGAGGGTAGAAGGATGATGACGCTTGATAGGGGTGGTTCACGTGTGCGTACGTGTCTAAGATAAATACTACAAGTAGAAAGATACGAGTAGAAGAAGGGTGACGATAGGATAGGTAGTGTGGTGGCTAGGGGGTTGGAGGGGGTAGGATTGTGTATTGGGACAGTGGGAGGGAGGGTTGTAGGTCTATTGGATAGGATAGCTAAATTACGTTGAAATGTCTTTAAGGACGAACTTTAGGTATTAGTATGTTGTCCTTTTTCGTAAAGTGAATTCCAAATGGTGTATTTCCGATAACGATAAAAAAAAAAAAAAACTTACTCTTCCATTATTTATCGTTCTTCCCTTCATCTATCTATCTCTTTTCTTCTTTTTCTTTTTTTTTTTTTTTTTTTTTTTTAACGCTTTGATTTCAACCTAAAAGTTAAAAAAAAAAAATAAAAGAGAAAAGAAATGAAGAGAGAGAGAGTGCGAGAGAGAGAGAGAGAGAGAGAGAGAGAAAATAAAAGGAGAAAGAAAAATCGAGGATCAGAAATTCCAATGTTATCCAAGTCGAAAATTGCCTTTTTTTTTGTTTTTTTTTTTTGTTTTTTTTTTTTTTTTTTTTTTTTTAGCATAGTTTCAGAATTTTTCTAATCTATGGTTTTAGAAAAAGTTGATGAGAGAGGATCAGAAAGGTGAGAGGTTTTTCTTCTTCTTGTTCATCGGGTCATCGCTTTAATCGATCCTTCTTTCTTTTTTTCTCTTTTTTTCTTTTTTTTTTTTTTCTTTCTTTCTCTCTCCACGCTTGACTCTGACTTCCTTTTTTCTTTCTCTTTCATTTTTTCTTCTTTTTTTTTTCGTTTTTTATTTGCGTTCTTTTCTTTTTTTCATTTTAATTCTTTTTATTGTACTTCTTTTTCCTTCTTTTTTTTTTTTCTTTTATTTATTTATTTATTTATTTCCGTCATCTTCCGAGCTTTCGTGTTTCTTTGGAATTCTTTAACGTTTGACCATTGGCCATCGTAGAATTTGTTTTCATTTTTATATATATATATATATATATATATATATAATATATATACGGAATATGTAAAATTATTATTATTATTTATTTATTTATTTTTTTTTTTTTGCACGGAATAATTAAAAAGTCCTTATTCTCATCATTGTCATTATTATTCTTATTTTTACTTTTCAATTTTTTTTTCTTTCTCTTTTTTTTCTTTTCTTTTTTTTTTTTTTCAACATTGTCCATGTGAAATAATTAAGACGCATTATTATTAATAATATCATCGATGGATTAACATGTGACACGAATACTTTTACACGTGTACAAGCGAAGGAAGAAAGCAAATATAATCTTTTATGTTAGTTAGTATGGTACAATATGGCCGTCGAAGGGTGACGATATATATATTCCGCGTAAAGATCAGTTCGCGGAAGGAAAATCGGTAGTAGGTTTAATATAGGGAAAGAAAGAAAGAAAGAAAGAAAGAAAGAAAAAAAAAAAAGACGAAGAAGAAAAAAGAAAAAATGTTTTGGCGAAGGGACACACATAGGCTTCCATCTCTATGAAGAAAGAAAGAGACAGAGAGATAAGGAAAAAATGAGAGCGAGTGAGAAAGAGAGTGACAGTGAGAGTGAGAAATAAGAAGAAAATGAGAGTGAGAGAGAGAGAGAGATAGAGTGATAGAGCGAAGGAGGGGGGCAAAGGGAATAAGAAGAAAATGAGTGGGGGTGAGAGAGAGAGAGAGAGAGACTTAGTCATGTGGCTGACAGATGGTGGCCTCCCGCTCGGTTGACAATAGATTTTCGAGATTTCCCGTTTATTTAAGAGCAAAAGACTTTAACTTAGCAAAAGCGACTCCTTCCGTTTTCTTTTTCTTTCCTTATCGTTTCTTTTTCTTTCTCTTTTTTCTTCTTTTTTCTCTCTTTTTTTTTTTTTTTTGTTCTTTTCTCTCCTTTCTCTTTCTCTTACGTTTTCGTGATTTCTTCGTCTTCTTTTTCCATTTTTCTTTTTCTTTTCCTTTTTCTTTTCCTTTTTTTTTTTTTTTTTTTTCTTTTTTTTTTCTCTCTCTTTATGGAGAACCTAGACGAATCTTCATTATCATATTATTAATATTATTCTTTTCATTTATCAATTTATCATATTATTAATTATGTTGTTTCATTCCATTAGAAATAATGTATAATCCAATTATTATGTATGTTTTTTAATTAGAAAAAAGAAAAGAGGAATTAATTATAATTAAATCTAAATCATCATTTTTTTTTTCTGAATGTAATGGCAATTAAATTTCTTTTTTCTTTTTTCTTTCTTTTTTTTTTTTTCTTTTTCCTTTTTCTTCTCCTTGCAATTTTGTCTTTATATTTCCGTAAATTAAAATGTACATTTATATATATATATATATATATATATATATATATATATATTTTTTTTTTTTCTCTTTAATGTTTATTTTAAACATACATTTTTAACTTGACTATACACATAAACACATGTGTATGTATATGCGTGTATTATTTACATTTACTCCACTATATAAATATAATAAGTAGGTTATTAAAAACCTTTAAAAAATATGATAAAGGTTTTTAAAACCATTTCGATAGGATTAATTTGACGGGTGAGAAAGAAAAATTTCCGAGGAAATTCTTGCGAATTGCGAGGCGAAGGAAAGAAAAAGGAAAGGAGAAAAAAAAGCGCGAAAGAAAAGAGAAAAGAGGAGAAAAAAAGGGCGAAAGAAAAGAGAAAAGAGGAGAAAAAAAGCGCGAAAAGAAAGAGGAAAGAAAACCCTAGGAAAAAAGAAGAGCCTTAAGCGAGAGAGAGAGAGAGAGAGAGAGAGAGAGAGAAAAAGGAAAGAAGTAGAATGAAGTACGGAAGGAAGGAAGGAAGGAAGGAGAAAAAGAGAAAGAAAAGAAAAAAAGAAAAAGGGGAAAAAAGAAATAAAAAATAAAAAAAAGAGAAAAAAGGAGAAAAAAAAAAGGAATTTATCCCTCGTAGAACAATAACTGGATCCTTTACCCTGGCGGTTAACATGAATGCAGAAACATCGACGGCATTTTGGTCGAGCCGGTATTGTATGTGTGACCCTCGGCATCGTCTGTGTAATTAGTCGTTCAGGTAGTCCGAGAAAGTTTTCTTGGAAAATGTTAAGCGTCCTTGGAAAGGCTCCAAAGGTTTTTTTTTTTTTTTTTTTCGGTGGTCAAGAAGGAACTGTGGAATGGGGATGGGCGGGCGGGCGGGCGAACGGGCAGGGTGATGGGGAGGGGGAGGGGGACGACGACACAGATCGATCGTGCCGATATCTTCCGGAACGAATGGCGATTTTTTCTCTCTCTCTCTCTCTCTCTCTCTCTCTCTCTCTGTCTCTCTGTCTCTCTCTATTTCCATCTCTTTTCTTTCTCTCTTTCTCTTTAGCCCTTCGCCCTTTCCGCTCCTTTTCCCTCGTCCCCTCCCCACCCCCCTTTCTTTCCTCATCGAACGCCACAGAAATTGTTTCTTGATCTTTGAAACTGAAAAAGTTTTAATCGTTTTTAAACCTTTTTTTTACCTTTATCGTTAAAAATCGTGTCACGATTATTGTGCACTTTATATGGATAACAATTATTATGGACTTTATATGGATAATAATTATTATGGACTTTTAAAGGATTTATAAGATTGTTATGCACTTTTTGTTGATATTCCTATCATTAATCGTTGTCCACTCTTATGACTGTTTTGTAATATTTTTCTCTTTTTTTTTTCTTTTTTTTTCTTTCTTTTCTTTTTCTTTTCCTTCTCCTTTTCTTATCTTTTTTCTCCAGGCCCTCCACCTTTTCTTTTCCTTTCTTTCTTTCGTGCTTTATTTATTTATTTATTTATTTATTTATTTATTTATTTATTTATTCGTACGAATGTATACGTTCTATTTTAATCGTACGAATTTTTCGTTGAATTGTATTTCTAATCTGACAAATTGATAAAGATTGAATTATGAATGAAATTTTGGATATAAGAGAAAGAGAGAGAGAGAGAGAGAAAAGAAAAGAAAAAAGGAAAGG
>NC_140827.1:2120000-2125000 GCF_050613455.1 Vespa mandarinia | reverse complement strand
GGGCAACCCTTTTCCTCGAACTCGACCAACACCGCCCTTCTCCCTACTTCTCCCTTCTTCTTTTCCTCCTCCTCCTTCTCCTCCTCTTCCTCCTCCTTCTTCTTCTTCTTCTTCTTCTTCTTCTTCTTCTACTCTTCCTGCTCCTCCTGCTCCTTTCTTCTTCTTCTCATCATCATCATCATCATCATCATCATCGTCATCATCATCATCAACCAACTTCTCATTCTTCAACTTAACATCTACTTGTCATTTGATCCGTGAAAACGAGATCGAACTTTTTTTTAATTCCTTCTTTTTTTTTTTTTTCATTTTCTTTTTTTTTTTTTCTTTTTCTTTTGTTTTTGTTTTTTTTTTTCCACACTTACGATACATCAAAGTTTCGTCATATTAGTATTCATATGTTCGTTCGTTCGTTTATTTGTTTATTTGTTTATTTGTTTATTTGTTTTTTGTTTTGTTTTGTTTCGTTTGTTTGTTTGTTTGTTTGTTTATTTGTTTGATTCGTTGAACACGTTCCTTTTCCGTTGAATGATTGTGGATTTTTTTCTTCTTTTTTTTTTTTTATAGGTTAAGGGTGGGGAATATTTTTTTCTTTTTCCTTTTCACTTTACCTCATTTTGTTCCCCTTCTTATTTTATTTTATTTTATTTTTATCTAACGTCGAATATGACGAAGATCTAACGTGGCACGTAGATGCCCCGTCTAACACGCCCATTTCCGTTTCTCCTCCTATTCGGAATAAGCAATTAATAATAGCTTTTAAATGGTTCGTCTTATACCGAATCATAAACGATAAATGTTTCATTATGGTTCATTATAATTATTCGTATCGTTTATATATTATACAAATTAATATATTATATTAATATTAACATATATTATATGTTAATATATTATATATGTAAAATAATTCGTTAACATAACTTTTATTTCTTTTTTTTTTTTTTCTTTTTCTTTTCTTTTGATAATCTAATATATATTTATTAGAGAGACAGAGAGAGACAGAGAGAGAGACAGAGAGAGAGACAGAAAGAGAGACAGAGAGAGACAGAGAGAGAGAGAGAGAGAGAGAGAGAGAGAGAGAACGACGAATTAATTAATAACAAAGTTTTTATTTAATTACTTTTGATATTAAAAATAGAAAAAAAATAGATTTAAAAAGAAAAAAAAGGAGAGAGAGAGAGAGAGAGAAATGAAAAATCAGGACTAAAGATCAAGGATATAGATCGTGTCATATCTCTCGCTTCCACGTGTTGGCCAGATTCGAAAGATCTCTCTCTCTCTCTCTCTCTGACAGACTATCTCTCTCTCTCTCTCTCTCTTTCCATCTATCTATCTATCTATCTATCTCTTTCCCTCTCGCATCTTTTTAAGACGAGGTTGAACGAATTATTTTTATCGATTCGTTCTTATGCAACGTCGCTGCTCCGCCCATGGCAGGGGGTATCTCCAATGAAACACCCCACTAAGCTCACTGTAACATATGAGAATTAGATTTAATATTAATATTTAGAAGTTTCGATATATAGTCCCTTTTACGATATAGTCGTAATTTTTTTTTGGCTTTCTTTCTTCTTCTTTTTCTTTTTTTTCTTTCTTTTTCTTTTTCTTTCTATTGTTCTCTTTCTTTTTTCTTTTCTATTCCATTTATTTCCTCCCTTTTACCATTTTTTTTTCACTTCACTTCATTTCATTTCATTTCATTTCATTTCATTTCATTTCAATTTATTTTTCACGTTTTTTGAATTTATTTTTCCATATTGAAAGCAAATAAAAATTATAATAGGAGTGATCGGAAATGACAAAGAAATAGGAAAAAACAAACAAACGAGAAAAAAAGAAAAAGGAAAAGAGAGAGAAAGAAATAGATTTTCATAGTGTTATAATATTTTTTTTATAAAAGTTAGACAAAAATAAATACGATATATATATATATATATATATATATATATATACATTTGTTAGAGAAAAGAGAGAGAGAGAGAGAGAGAGAGAGAGAGAGAGGCATAGAGACAGAGACAGAGAGAGAAAGACAGAAATAGATCCTTGCTAAAGTGAAAGAGAGAAAAAGAGATAACGAAAGAGACCAAGAGAAAAAGAGAGAGAGAGAGAGAGAGAGAAAGAGAGTGATAAAGAGAGAGAAAGAGAAAGAGAGATAGAAGATGATCGCAGTTTCCACGTCGATATCCCGCAGGAAGTTCCGCTTAAATAGACAGTCCTGATCGATGGACCTTACCAGAGATATTGATAAATAAAGGCGATTACAGCGATGACGATTCCGGCGGTCGATGAATTTATATACCTGACAAAAGTCCTGGACGAGCCGATAAATCAGCGTTCTCTCCTTGTAAAGCTTTTGCGTTTCCTATCGGGAAGGAAGATGGACAGAGACAGACAGATAGAGACAGACTGAAAAAGATAGAGAGAGAGAGAAAGAGAGAGAGAGCAAGAGAGAGAGAGAGAGAGAGAGAGAGAGAGAAGATGTCAGTGGCGGTCGGACACAACGAAGTATAATCTCTCAATCTAAATCGATCGATACGCCAAAACGACCTCGATTTCTTCCTTGCTGTTTATCATCGTTCATATTATGAATTTATATGTCCCGAGTCCGGAGAAGATCGAAACATTCCCTATATTCCCTTCTCCCTTGACCCTCTCACCAACCTCTCTCTCTCTCTCTTTTTGTTCTTCTTTTTCTATCTCTTTCATATTTTGTTTCTATCGCCTTCTTTCTCTCTCTCTCTCTCTATCTTATTCTACTTCACGATATATATATATATATATATATTTTGCTTTTTTATTTTTATCTCTGTCTTTCTCTATCATTCCACTTATCGTTGTCTCTCTCTCTCTCTCTCTCTCTCTCTCTCTCTCTCTCTCTCTCTCTCGGTTTTTCTTTCTTCTTTCTCTTTTATGTTTTATTTCGCGATATATAGTTCTGTCTCTTTCCCTCTTTCTCTTTATCTCTTTCTATCTTTTTCTGTTTAGTTCTCTTTATTATTTTTCTCTTTATCTATCGGTCGTTCTCTTCTATTCTATGTGAAAGCACTACAGGGGGCCCCACGAAAGGAACTCGTGTAGATACTTAAAGTATCCCTTTTATTGCACATCGATAAAGACTCATGGTGATCCTCAAACCAATGGTCCCCCATTCGGAATCGTACCTGGCGATCGTACAGTTGAATATTTGTTTTTCTTTTTTTTCTTTTTATTTATTTATTTATTTATTTATTTATTTATTTATTTATTTATTTATTTTCTTTTTTTTTTTTTGCTTGACATTTCTTCCCTTTATTCTTCTCCTTTTCTTCTCTTAAGTCTTTTTAAGTTTCCATTCTTTTCTTTTTTTTTTTCTTTTTTTTTCTTTTTTGATATCTGTAATATTAAACTTATTCTTTCAATTCGCTATGATTTCTCATTGGGGTTTATTACTTCTTCGATTAAATTAATTGAATTAATTGAATTAATCTTCAATTAAATTTTATATCACTTATTATTGCTATATATATATATATATATTATTATTATTTTTATTATTATTATTAAATTGTTAGTGTATAGAATATTTCTAAATCTTCCTAACTCTATAATTAATATATATATATATATATATATATATATATATATATGTGCTTTTTAATTGTGTCAACGTCGTATCAATTTTTCACTTTTATTTTGCACTATTAGAAAAAAGATTTCACTTGAAAAATTTTATCTACCTTCTCTGGATTTTTTTCTTCTTTTCGTTCTTCTTTTTTTCTTTTTTCCCTTTAAAGGGAATTCGGGGATAGATGGAGAGGAAACGAGAGAGAGAGAAAGAGAGAGAGAATGTAAAAAAAAAAAAAGAAAAAAAAGAAAAAAACAAAACATTGACTAACAAATTGTCAAGTTACTTCGAGTGTAACTTTTCGTTCAATATTTTCCTCTTTTCCATTACACTTTTTTACTTTTTTTTCCCCTTTGGTGTTTCCTGTTTTTTTTTTGTTTCTTTTTTCTTTTTTGTTTCTTTTTTTTTTTTTTTTTTTTTTTGTTTCTTTTATTTTTCCTATCATTTTGTCGATGCAAATTATTAAACGTATTAGCATGAAAAATAGAAAAGGAGTGGCGTGTTAAAGGGCGGGAGAGGGGGAAAGAAGAAAAAAGAAAAAGGAAAAAAAAAAAAAGGAAAGAGAATGACAATTTTCTTATGACCACATTGTTGTCCCCTACGTACGATTTTGTGCACGAGTTTGTACTTGTTCCAAGTATATGCAACTAAAAAAAATGATAGTCCAACACGATAAATTCACTTCGAGCTACACGTGTAGACAATTTAAATAAATTTCTTCATTTTTATTTCAATGTCGTTAGATAGCCAAATTTTACCAATCATTTATATATATATATATATATATATATATATATATATAATTTATTATATATATATAATATATAATATATTTCTATTCGTTCGATGTTAATTAGAAAACAAAAAAAAAGAAGAAAAACAAAAACAAAAACAAAAAAAAAAATAAGAAAAAGAAAAAGAAAAATTTATGACATCGTTGTCGTCCGTTGTCCTTCATTAAGTTTTCTCTTTCTATTCAAAAAAAAAAATACAAAAGAATACAAAAAAGTACAAAAAAATACAAAAAAATAAGTAAATAAATAAATAAAGTAAAATAAATCAAAATGAACAATCGCGAGACAATTCTCTTTCCTTCCTTTTCTTTTCTTTTCTCTTTTTCTTTCTTTTTCCACTCTCTCTCTCTCTCTCTCTCTCTCTCTCTCTCTCTCTCTCTCTCTCTCTCTCTCTCTCTCTCTCTCTCTCTCTCTCTCTCTCTCTCTCTACCCCACCACCAAGCCTTCCTCACCCTAAGAGTAGAGTAATATTCCGATCGGATTTCTAATCTTCCTTTCTTCTTCGAAAGTGTTTTTCTCAAAAGTGTCATTAAAAATGAGTACGCGAGATAACATTGTTCCTTTGTTTACTTTTCTCTCGTTTTTTCTTTTCTTTTCTT
>NC_140827.1:2107500-2115000 GCF_050613455.1 Vespa mandarinia | reverse complement strand
GATTAGAAAGAGAGAAAGTAAGATTGAAAGATTGAAAGATTGAAAGAAAGAGAGAGAGAGAGAGAGAGAGAGAGAGATGGAGAATGTGTGGAGGGGAGAAGAAAAGAAAGAGAGAGAGAGTGAGTGAGAGAGATGGAGAATAATGTGAGGAGGGGAGAGGAAAAGAAAGAGTGAGAGAGGGAGAGTGAGAGAGAGAGGAATGAAATGAAAGATTCGACCATTCTGACCACCATATCCAAGGGTCAATATTATCACACGTGCTCGAAATGCCGACAGAGGGAACGAACTTGTCTCATTCTGACTCTCTCTCTCTCTCTCTCTCTCTCTCTTTCTCTCTTTTTCTCTTTTTTTCTTTCTCTCTTTCTTATGGTGTCCTGTATCGTAGTCCCATTTTTAAGTTCGGTCCTTGCAACGATGAAGACGCGTGTGTACCACCTGCATTCGTGATGCACGTTCGTATTTATATAAGACCGTGTCCATCTTTCAGGTAGAAAAGTTTGTCTTGCCATTTCATATATGGTATATACTATTATTTATATATATATATATATATATATATATATATATATGTATGTATGTATTGGAGTGGGAGAGCAAAGGAGTAGAAAGTTTTCTCTGAAATCATATTACTCTTAAGATTTTTTTTTATTTTTATATATATATATATATATATATATATGTATATATAGTTTTCTTTATATTATTCGTGTTAACTTTAAAGAAACGATATAAAGAGATATTCATCAAATTATAAATTAATAAATTGATTATCAATAATTGATTGTGCATATTTATTAATTTATGATATTATGTCTTTATTTTTTATATTTTATTTTATATATATATATATATATATATATATATATATATATATAGTTCATCTTATAATATTTATATGTAGTCCTTTTCTTTTTTTTCCTTTCTTTTTCAAGTAAAAATTTTAAGTAAAAATAATCGAAGAAGTGTCAAAAAAAATTCATTCATATATTCACTCATTCATTCACTCATTCATTCATAGATACATTTCATTCATACATTGATTCATTCATTCAATCGTAATGTAGAAATCGATCAGATTTATTACTCATTAATTTCTTTTCCTTTTTCTCTCTTTTTTTTTTCTCTCTTACTCTCACTCTCTCTCTCTCTCTCTCTCTCTCTCGTTGTTTTCTTTTATTTTCTTTCTTCCTTTTCTTTATTTTTTTTTTTTTTTTTTTTTTTTCTTTTCTTAAATAATACATTACAGAATTGAAGGGCGAACGACAGGACACATTATACGTATCGTACATATCACAAAATGTTATCGTAATACACCATTCGAGAATATCAACGAAGAGTTGAACGTTAATCTACATATCGTTAGATCCTATAAGCGTACCCGCAGAAAACTAGTAAAATAACTAATATATCGTTAAAAGGAAGATAGCAGCGTGAGAAAGTCATCGTCGTTCTTTAACTTTACTTTTAAACGAATAAACTCTATCTTTCTCAACAATTTTTGACGCGTCAACGTGTCAATTTCACTCAACTAGACTTATTTTTATACCTGTCTCTCTCTCTCTCTCTCTCTCTCTCTCTTTCTCTCTCTGTCTCTCTCTCTGTTTCTCTCTGTCTCTCTCTCTCTGTCTCTGTCACTCTCTTTCTTTTCGCTCTTCTTATTTATTTGTTTATTTATTTATTCTTTTGTTTTTTTGTTTTTGTTTTTCTCGTCACTTCTCAGTAATTTTTTTATGCACCCTATGTTGTACCATAATACTATTTTTTCTTACTCCCTTTTTTTTTCCCCCCTTGTATTTTTTCTTTTCTTTCTTTTTTTTTTTTTTCCTTTTCCTTGTATTTTTTCTTCTCTTATTTTTCATTTCCCATTTCTTTTTTTACTTTTCCATTTTTAACAGTTCACTTTCGCATTTATGAAAATTAATTAATAATTCACAAATTGGCGAAAGTAAAGATAAAAAGAAATAAAGAAAGAAAGTGAAAACAAAAAAAATATTAATCATTCTCTCTCTCTCTCTCTCTCTCTCTCTCTCTTTTCCGTCTCTCTCCAGGTCGTTTTTTTTCTTCCTTCTTTTTCTTTCTTTTTTTTTTTTTTTTTTTAAACGAACGCATCTTCGCAAATTCTCTCTTATTCCTTTTTCTTCTTTTTTCCTTTTCCTTCCTCTTTTTTCGTCCATTTTCCTTTTTTAATTCTTCCTTTTTCCATTTTCTTTCTTTCTTTCTTTTTTCTTTTTTCTTTTTTTCTTTTTTCTTTTTTTATGCCGGCACCGGTGCAACGGGCACGGTCATAAAACACATATGACACCCGTAGCATAATAATTTTAAGCCGATAGCAGTTATCTCATAGTATATAACGCGCTATATACTACTACGACCATAGCTAGCTCGCCATTTTCCTAATTAATGTTTAATGCCCCGATATCTGCCCTCCTTATTCACCATTACATTCGCCCGTTCGATATCGCCTATCAACGGACGTTCTCTCTCTCTCTCTCTCTCTCTCTCTCTCTCTCTCTCTCTCTCTCTCTCTTTGTCACTCTCTCACTCAGTCACTTTTCTATTTGTCTCTATCTGTCCTTCTAATACTTCTTCTCTCTTCCGTTTGCCCTCCCTTCTATCCTCACACTACCCTATCCTTCTTGTCCCTACTTTTGACATTTAATCCCTACTATAATGTAAGTATAATGAAACGAAACTAAAATGTGCGAGTTAAGTCGATCTGAATCAAGTTTTTGTAAAATGTTTAATTCGTTTCTTAATTGTTAAATTGTAAAATAATTCCCGACGTTTCCTTCTTTTTCTTCTTTTCTTTTCTTTTCTTTTCTTTTCTTTTCTTTTTTTTTCTTTTCTTTTCCTTTTCGTTTTCTTTTTTTTTCTGTTGTTTTTTTTCTTTTTATTTTTCCCCTTGATTTTTTTTTCGTCGTTTCCCTTTTTCTTCTTTCTTCCTCTCTTTTCTATTTTTTATTTTATCTCTTATCTTTTATCTTTTATCTTTTTATTCCACTTAATTGTCCTCTTTATCGTTCTCCTTTTCCTTTTTGTGAAACAGAAAGAGAGAGAATCTTTTTTTACTCTTCTTTTTTGCTCGTCATTTTTATTTATTTATTTATTTATTTATTTATTTATTTGTGTGTGTTGTTGTTTCTTTTTTTTTTTTTTGATCATTGTTGTTGTTTTTTTTTTGTGAAGGAGAGAGAGAGAGAGAGAGAGAGAGAGAGAGAGAGAGAGAGAGAGAGAGATTGATTGGGACTGTTAAATCGTAAGAAGTTTACACAGCTTCTTTTATTTTTGCTCCCCTCCGCCCGCCCCACTCCGTTAGTTTTGTTTTTCTTTTATTTCTTTCATATATTTTTTTGATTTATTTATCTTTACGTTCACTTTTTATTTGGCACCTTTGTCATTTTTTTTATTGTTTATTTATTTTTTTTTATTTATTTATTTGTTTGTTTTTTCTTGTTTCTTTTTTTTTTTCTTTTTTCGAAAGAGACACATCGATCGTTTTACTTCGGTGAATAAGCATATTTAGAAATTATCTGGAATATTAATCGTTTTTTTTCTTTTTTTTTTTTTCCTTTTTTTTTTTTATAATCGATATAACAAATTCGTGGAATTTTTCAAACGTGAAATTCTATAGAAATATACTGAACGTTGGATTGTTCGAATTATTAATCCGAAAAAAAAAAGAAAAAAAAAGAAAGAAAGAAAAAAGAATGTTTTAAATTTTGAAAAGAAGAAAATGTAAATAAATAAATAAATAAATAAATAAATGAACGAATAAACAAAATAAAGTTTAATTATATTGAGTTAACAAGGAACAAAGTTTTAATAATTTGATCCTTTTTTCTCGATTTCAGTCCCATCAAGAAGAAGATTTATCAGATCCCGATTTACAGGATGAAGAAAGTGGAGAAGAGTTACCACAGCAGCCACACGCTGGACATAGTACTACACATCAGAATCCATCGGAACCACCGTCTATATCGACCAACACAACTTCCACACCTTTGACAAATCTCAACACACTCATGAATAGCCATCATCCACATTTTCTAGCCAAGTTAAAGATGGAGGTCAGTAAAAAAAAAAACAAAAGAAAAAATACTTTTATTATTATCATTATTATTATTATTATTATCAATTTTATTCGGGTGCTCATCAGCAATATTTATTTATATTTATCATTGAATAACATATATATATATATATATATATATGTATATATATGTATATAATTCATATCAACGTTAATTAATAATTAGGTTGGAAACTATGAAACGGGCGTTGAATGAAAATAAATAACTAAACAAAATCGCCCATTTCATAGTTTCCAACCTAATATATGAGTATTAAGTTGGAAACAATGAAACGGGCATTGAATGAAAATAAATAACTAAACAAAAACGCCCGTTTCATAGTTTCCAATCTAATATTAATATTCGTAGAAGAATTGAACGATCGATTCGTCGTAATAATTTATTTCTTTTAATTTTGTAATTTTGAACTTGTAATTTTCTTTTTTGTTTTGCTTTTATTTGTTTTAATAATTAATCATTATAAAATATTAATATTTTTAGGCCGACGTCGATATATTGAACAACAAAAGTGGATTGGAGGCATTACAAGCGGCAATGGGTAGCGGTGGTTTCAGTTTACCATTTACGTTTCCACCAACATTTTTACCACCCCAACACCATGGACAAAACAATCACGCGCAAAGTGGATTGGTACCATCTACGTCATCGGCGGCCGCAGCCGCTGCGGCCGTAGTCGCATTGGGATCTGGATTAGGAGCAGGATTAGGACCACCAGGACTAAACACGGCGACCGGAAGCAACATTAATCAAGTGGCTACATCATCGTCTAGCTCGCACTCGAGCGAATCATCGCATTGCAGTGGAAAAACTGGAGGAGAAGCACGGGATCATTCTGCTGGTAATAGTCATTCCCACAACGCTAACAGCAACAATAATAACAACAATAACAACAACAACAATAACAATTCAACATCTAATCATCAACAAACTAGTTGGAGCTTCGAGGAGCAGTTCAAACAGGTGCGTCAGGCAAGTATTTTTAAGTAATTCGTAAATTTTTTTTTTTTTTTTTTTACTTTTTTTACTTTCTCGTTCTTCTTTCCTTTTTTTTTTTTTTTTTTTTTTTTTTTTTTTTTTTTCTACCGAGTCTCCAACATTTCATTGGATCGTGATTTGAAAGAAATTAGATCTGATTTTTATTTTTATTTTTTATTTATTTATTTTATTTATTTTATTTTATTTTATTTTATTTTATTTTTTTTTTCGCTTTTTTTTTTTCATTTCTTTCGAATAATATTCGTAAGAGCGCGCGTTTCGAAGTTTATGACTCGATTAGTGAATTTTGTTTTTCTAATCGATTTCGTTAATATTAATCTAAGCGTTAAAATTAATGCTTAGGAATTTTTAAACAATTAAGACGAATTGGATAGAATTATTTTTCAAAAGGAATAATCGAAAGGATAGAATTTTGAGATTTTCTCAATGATCGCGTTAAATATACATCAGAATGAAACAAATCTAACGATAAGTTTGAATTTATAATAATCGTTTTAAATGATAAGTTTTTAAATCTTACGTCGACGTTATTATATTATTAGGAATTTTAATAGACGATAGAAAAATGTTTTGAAGGATCTATCGATCTTGAAATTTATGGGAATCATACAGATTTTCTTTTCTTTTTTTTTTCCTTTTTTTTTTCCTTTTTCTTTAATTTAATTCTTAATTTAATATATTGAATTAAAGGAAGATTAAAATTGAATCTGACGATTCATGTATATATACAATATTTTAATTCAAATATTTCTAATCCCTTCGACATCTAATCGTTTCGATTTCTAATCGCGGAAATAATTTTATCATTTAATACGTATCTATTGATACGTACTTAATTTTTTTTTTATCGAAACATTCGCGCGAACAACGAATAAAATTTAAATTAAATTTTGAAAAAAAAGAAAGAAAAAGAAATAAATAAATTTCTTCTAATCTTTACGAATTATCAATCTAAATTCATTCTAACAAGTGAAATAATAGAAAAATTGCATTGTTTATGCGATAATCCTGACGTACGATGAACATGAAATAATATCGAAATAAATATAAAATGTGATTTAAAATTAAACTTTCAAAAAGATTTAAAGAAGAAAAGAAAAGAAAGAAAGAAAGAAAGAAAGAAAAACAAAGAAACGAATATACAACGTACTATCAAAATTTTTCTAATCGCATTCGATCAGTATGATAAAGAAAATTTCATTTTCATCTACGTCCTACGTGATACAACATAATATTAATTTTCAATACGACGATTAATTAATTAAAATTAATTATCGTACAAATTAAATACGAACGATTTTTTTTTTCTTTTCTTTTTTGTAAGAACAATTTAATTCTTATAATGAATCTTATCTAAATCCTTTTAAACTCTTTTTATCGTAAAAAAAAAAAATATATATATATATATATAACCAGAGTATGTAGTTTAAACTTATTATGGAAATGAAGTTTAATTATTAATTAAAAAAAAAATTAGAAACTAACAAATTGAATTTCCATTCTACTTTTCTATACACACACACACATATATATATATATATATAAAATATACATACATATATATATTTATATATATACTTTTATATATACATATATAATACAGATTCATGATTATACATATTTTAAATGAAAGTGTAATAATTACATAGTACCCAATCGTAAAGTTACTTTTTCAAATAATGACTCTTCGACCAATGATCGATAGCTATAAAGAGAAAAAGAGATACATATATATATATATATATATATATATATATATATATATATAACGAGAAAGAGAGAGAGGGGTTGGGAGGGAAGAGAAGGAGAGAAAAAGAAAGATTGAGAAAGAGAAAGAGAGATAGAAAAAGAAAGAGAATCGTGTGACGTGGGCGGCCCGTGAAGAAGTCGGTCCTCTTTTGAAGGACATTGGTGCCATAAGGGACGTGTAATTACGCTCTCGAACTCTTTGCTTCGTGTCTATATAATATATATATATATATATATATATATATATATATATATATATACATATATATATATGTATATGTACGTATATATATCTATATAGGAATATATGCATGCATTTATGCATGTATGGATATATGTATCTGTATATTTGTATATATATATATATATATATATATATATATATATATATATATGTATGTATGTATGTGAACGAGAAAGAGGGTAGATGATGGTGGAGAAGTTTGGTATGGGAACTTTAATTAATACAACGGTGGGAGCTAATTATTATTTTTACACGAGCCGTAGAAAGAGAGAGAGAGAGAGAGAGAGAGAGAGAGAGAGAGAGAGAGAGAGAGAGAGAGAGAGAGAGAGAAAGATAATTACTGTTCAGTCCGTTCCCGAACGCTTGCTTATATTCTGAGTTGTGCGCTCAGTAATGCTCGGGATATAGTTTCCCTTGAAT
>NC_140827.1:2077500-2087500 GCF_050613455.1 Vespa mandarinia | reverse complement strand
TCTCTCTCTCTCTCTCTCTCTCTCTCTCTTTTTCTCTCTCTTTCTCTTTCTATTTTTTTCGTTGTTTCGAGTTAGAAAATCGATGGAGAAAGAGAAAAAGAAGAAGAAAAAGAAAGAATAGAAAAAAAGAAAACAAAAAAAAAAAAGAAGAAATTACAAAAGAAAAGGAAAAAGCTTTCGCGAAACGTGTAAAGGCCAGCGGCCTATAGTCGAGAAGAAGATCGATAGTAGATCGCAACCCTCGTAAACGCGTTTAAGTGTCCGACGACGAGTAGAAAAGCGAATACGAGTGGAGAATAAAATACGAGTGGCGTGGGACGGAAGCGGATGCTCATGCGGTTGTAACTTCCTCGTTGGATACGCTATGACCGAATTATTTTTACGTTCTCTCATCGCGGATAGTTTTCTTTTTTCGCGAAATTTTTCTTTTTGCTTTTTCTTCTTTTTGCTTTTTCTTCTTTTTTCGTTTGTTTGTTTCCTATACTGTTTTTTTCTTTTTCTTTTTTTTTTTCTTCTTTACACTTCTCTCGTAAAAATTCGTTCGACATAAAGAGACAGAGAGAGAGAGAGAGAGAGAGAGAGAGAGAGAGAGAGAGAGAGAGAGAGAGAGAGATATTGCATTTAAATTTTAATTGCTTCAGGAAAAAAATTAAATTTTATATATATATATATATAAGAAGTTAATTATAAATATTAATTATTTCGAAGATGATAAGAACGGAATAAAAGATTATACTTTCTCTTTATATTCTCCTCTCTTTTTTATTTTTCATTTTATTTTATTATTTTTCTTTCTTTTTTTGTTTTTTTTTGTTCTTTTTTTTCATTTTCGTGAAAGGGAAACAAATTAATTTTTTTCGATGAAATTAATTCAAATAATAATTCAATTCAATTAAAAAAAAATATATATATGTATATATATATATATAAGATCGAAGAAGAAGTTAATTAAATATTAATTATATAAAGAACGATGATTACTCGTTTCTTATGAAAATTCATTATAGGATAGAAAGAGAGAGCAAAAGAGAGAGAGAGAGAGAGAGAGAGAGAGAGGGAGAGAGAGAAGGAGGAAGAAACGATTAAATTAAATTACAAATTAATGATGAATATTAATGATACAAAAGAAACAAGGAAAGTAACAAACGAACGAATCCGTATGAAAAATCATAGATATTTTTGTTTTTTTCTTTGAATAATGCAAAGGAAAAAAAAAAAGAAAAAAGAAAAGAAAAAAAAAGGACAGAAAGAAATTAAATAAATCGACGATTAAAAGAAATTATCGACGAAATAAATGATGACAAATATTGATTTATTTTCCTTTTTAATTATTTTGTTTGTTCTTATTTCTTTAATAATAATAAGAACACGACAATTATTGGACAAATATTGGAAGAAAATTTTATTCATTGATGATGAATTTTCAATCGGAGGTGTATAAAAATAAAGATAAACAAGAAAGAGAAAAAGAGAGAAAGAGAGAGAGAGAGAGAGAGACAGAAAGAGACAGAGAAAGAGAGAAAGAGAAAGAGAGTACGAGAATCGATAAGTGACGAGGAATTACGAGCGATCATTAAGGCATCTTTAATCGATGCACATGTAATAAATGTTGCTGGTACAGATTAACGAGCAGTGCTGTATTAAAAGCCGAGGAGCACGACCTCTCCCCTTTTAATCGATCGCTCAACGACCGTCTGCCGATCGGTCGATCTCCACTTGGTAATTAATGCGATAGACGGTGAAAAATGATGCACCTTTCGAGTAATACCTATCTCTTTCTCTCTCTCACTCACTCACTCTTTCTCTTTCTCTCTCTCTCTCTCTCGCTCTTTTTTTTTTCTCTTAGAAACTCAGACAGAGATAGATATACACGTATAAAAATTATTCCCTTCTACTTAAAATGCTTATACAGATTTTGTTTCTTTTTTTTCTTTTTTTTTTTACTTTTACGATATTTTATTTATTTTTTTTTTATTTTGTTCATCTCTCTCTCTCTCTCTCTCTCTCTCTCTTTTTTCTTTTTTTTTTTTTTTTTTAGAAAGTCAGACAAAGACGTGTATATATATATATATATATATGTATATATATTATATATACGTATATAAATTATTTCTTTCTACTTAAAATGCTTGTACAGATTTTCTTTTTCCTTCTTCTGTTTTTTTTCTTTCTTTTTCTTTCTTTTTTTTTTTTTTTTTTTTTTTTTTTTTTTTTTTTTTTAGTGAGACAAAAATATTTAAATAAATATATAGATTTCTTTTCCTTCGGCAAAATTTTTATTTATTATTCATTTTGTTCCTCTCTCTCTCTCTCTCTCTCTCTCTCTCTCAAAAGAGAAACGAAAAGATGACGACGTGTCAATTTTATCCCTATGCCATACATATCCCTTATCTAAGTCTCCACCCACCACCCACCCACCACCCACCCACTCTGTATACACTCCCCTCCATTCTATATCTCTTTTGTATATTTCAATCATTACAACAAATCATTCCTTTCGTATAAAAAGAAATATTGATAAATTAAAATTCATTGGGGATATTACACGCATGGAAAAAAAAAAGAAGGAAGAAGAAGAAAAAGAAAATGTAGAAGGAAAAACAAGACAAAACGAAAAGAAAAAGAAAAAAAAAAAAAAAGGTAAAAAAGGTAAAAAAGAAAATACAAAAGTAGAAGTCGAAGGAAAAGAAAAAAATAAGACGGATAAAGTAAAAGGAGAGAAAACAAAAGGTAAGAAGAAAAATCGCATCTTACATGAACATTCATCTTCAAGCATCGATGAAGTTGAAGTTGAAGTAGAAGAAGAAGAAGAAGAAGAAGAAGAAGAAGGAGAAGGAAGGAAGAGAAGTGGCAAAAGGGGATGTCGATGCTAGGGCTGTGGGGGGAGGTGGGGAGGGGAGGGGGCGGAGCCAAGGGTGAGGAATGGAGCTCGACACATGAAAAGGAAAAAAGTCGCATGGTATTCTTCGTACCAGTCAAGTTTTGAACGAACGAGAGAGAAAAAAGAAAGAAAGAATAAAGAAAGGGAAGAAAGGAAGAAAGAAAGAAAGAAAGAAAGAAAGAAAGACATGTATATATGGATAGATAGATAGACGTAGAGAGAGAGAGAAAGAGAGAGAGAGAGACAGAGAGAAGAGAAAGAAATAGAAATAGAAATAGAAAGAGAGATAGATAGATAAATGTATAGGTAGAATATATCTATCTATCCGTATATATATATATATATATATATATATATATATATATATATGCTTATGAACGAAAGAGACGAAAGGAAATGGACGGACATACGGAACGAATTCATGCAGATGCAGAGGCGTTTATCTTAAACGACGAGATAAAAGGAGTAAAGGCACCGTATTACGGATTCACCGTACGATCTCGTATTCCGCGCGCCATTATCGAGCACAGAACGTTAATAAGATGCGCGTGTCCTCTCTCTCTCTCTCTCTCTCTCTCTCTCTCTTAAATCACGACGGCATAACAAAGCTATGTAGCTTTGACCAGGTACATACATAACTTTAACTACATATGTAGTATTTCCTTCTCTCTCTCTCTCTCTCTCTATCTCTCTATCTATTTATCTATCGATCTCTCTCTCTCTCTTTCTCTATCTCTTTCTTTCTTTGGTGCGAAGCAAATATGGTCGACAACGTAATGAATGCCGCGACACTGAGAAAAGAGGATTTCAATTTGTCCTCAGATATATGCGCGTGGAATATTAAAATATGTATTTCCATCTCTATCTATTTATCTGTCCGTTTGTCTCTCTCTCTCTCTCTCTCTTTATCTATCTATCTATCTATCTCTCTCTATCTCTTTTCCTATATTTCCATCAGTATGGAACGTTGAACCGAAGAAATTTTATTTGTTATAAATTTTTTATACGATGAAAAAAAAAGAGAGAAATTTTTTTCCTAAAAATCAAAAATCATCGTCCTATAAAATTATCATCTTATCTTATTAATATCTATCTATCTTATCCAATAATAATAATAATAATAATAATAATAATAATAATAACAATAATAATAATAATAATAATAATAATGATAATGATAACGATGATAATAATATTGACAATGATAATTATAATGTTAATTGAATCGAAGATATTTTTCGATGATAAGATATCCTAGTTTGAGAATTGTTTTGATTATATTTGCGAGACGGCGGTGAAGGTGTGGAGGAGGGTGGTGAAGAGAGTGGTGAATGAAGTTTTGAAATGATTGATTCATAACCTCTATCTTTCTCTCTTTTTCTCTATCCATTCTTTTTCTTTCTCTCTTTCTCATTCTGTCTGTCTCTCTTTCACTATTTGTCTCTTACTACTTATAGCCATCTTACCCTCCTTTTCCGTCGTGTCTATTATACGTCGTCTATCGAAGAACGAACACGATTAACGACAAATTACTAAATTACCTTTTGGCCTTTGAACCCGTCCAAAGAATTTCAACCCCCTTGAGAGGTGCTACCGAAATTAGCTACCGTGTCGACGACAGAGACGTATCTAGTAGATTGGCCATGAATTAAAAGAGGGGCCACATGATTCTCCGACTGTCGTGTCTATTTCGTCGTTTGGTTGAATGGATGTCACAAGTATGGAACAGTGGTGGGAGGGTGAGCGGGGAGGGAGGGAGGGAAGAGTATTTCATAACCAAAGAAAAATTAATAGAGAAAATGAAAATGAAAAAAAAACTTGAGAATATTGAAAAATCTATAATACTTAATGATCTATAATATAAATAATTAATGTAATATTATATGACATTAATAATCTACAAAATAGATAATTAATATAAAATTATAACATTAATAATATATAAAATAGATAATAAAAAATTATAATAATAATGATGATCATGATAATTATAATAATGAAGAAGAAAAAAATATATTGAAATATAAAAAGAGTTATTTTATTTTAATCATTTTGTTATATAAAAAAAGTAAATAAATAATACAAAGAGATTTTATATATATATATATATATATATATATATCTATATACTTTTTTCTAATTTATAATATATAATATATTTTTTAATATGATATATATATATATTTAAATTAATATAATATTATATATTAAAATATATTAATATATGTTGATATAATTTAATTAAAATAATAAATAAATAATAAATAAATAATATATAAAAAATTTCATTTATATAATAATAATATGATAACGATGATAATATCTATATATATATATATATATATATATATATATATATATATTTCCTCATATATAATATATTTTTTAATATAATATATATTAATATAATTTAATTTACAATATATAATATATTTTTAAAAATTTATTATATATTTTATAAATATACATATGCATATATATATATATTTTTTTTTTTGTCTAATTTAAAGTATATAATATATATTTTAAAATTTATAATATATTTTATTAATATATATATATATATTTTTTATTTATTATATATTTTGTTTTTTTATCGAACGAATAAAAAAAAAAAAAAATAAAAGAAAGAAACGATCTAATTGACGCGATCTATGTAAGATATAAAGTAATTACA
The DNA here is from genome assembly GCF_050613455.1 of Vespa mandarinia. Taxonomy (NCBI): domain Eukaryota; kingdom Metazoa; phylum Arthropoda; class Insecta; order Hymenoptera; family Vespidae; genus Vespa; species Vespa mandarinia. Next base: position 2,081,942 of record NC_140827.1, on the reverse strand, counting down.
ATGGGTGATGTAATGGGATTGCAACTTTCGAATTTGCCCTAGGTTCTTGTTTACGATAGATACGTCTCTGATGTTGGTTCGTGTGCCCCCGCTTAATTCCTCGTGCCTCGTTTCGCACAAGGCTCCAAGAAATCGAGCGCAATTTCGCCTACCATTAAGAGTTCCACGATGCCGATGTATTTTCTCATATATATATATATATATATATATATATATATATATATATATATATATATACATAGTCGAGTGGTAAGGTGAAGTGAAGTTAAGTGGGGTGAGTAGGAGAGCGAGTGGACGGTGATTGGGACGGGGATCCGGATCGGACCATTAAAGAAAAAGGGGGAGGACAGGTTGTCCCTTTCCCACAGAAGAGAAACATTTCGATTTATTATCATTATTATTATTATTATTATTATTATTATTATTATACGTTCTTAAATGTCGAATTAATTATAGTCCGATAGAAAGAAAAATTTTTTACATATCGCTTTATCATAATTAAATATCAAAAATATTTCAAATAAATTCAAAAAAAAAAAAAAAAACTATAGTCATAGTATATCTATATACAGTATATACACACATATATGTACATACATACATATTTACGAATATAATTGCGTTCGACGATGTAATCGTAATTACACGCAAGATGCATTTCATTCCTTGTAATTATTTTATGAGGTAGAACGTTGTTTTTTTTTTTTTTGTTTCTTTTATTGTTTGTTTATTTGTTTTTGTTTTTGCCTTCATTTTCTTTTTTTTGTTTTTTTTTCTTTTTTTTGTTTTTTTTTTCTCGATCGGGGGTAAGAAAGTTATTCAATTATCAATGAAATCATGTCCAATGGAATTTATACTAGAATGATTTTTGATATTTTTTAATGGATATAACGTTAGTTCTTTTTTTTTTTTTTTTTTTTTTTTTTTTTTTTTTTTTTTTTTATATATATATATGTTTAAATACTTTCACAGAATAAACAAAATAAATACGATGAATAAGATAAAATAATAATGGATATATTCGATATCTTGTCTCTAAATAAATGACACTACTTTTTATTTTATTTTTTATTTTTCTTTTTTTGTTTGTTTTTTTCATATCGTGAAAAAAAATGATCAGTATTTTATACATCCATATAAATCGTGCCAAGATTTTTTTTGTTCTGTATCTTTTTTTTTTTCTCTTTTTTTTTTTTTTTTTTCTTTTATTTATTTATACATATTAATATTTCCGAGATTGGTAATTTAATAGTAAGGAACTTTCTATTGCTATTAAAAAGCAATGATTTATCGTTCTTGTTTTTTTTTTCCTTTCTTTCTTTCTTTCTTTCTTTTCTTTTTTTTTTTCTTGTTATTTTTTTAACATTTCGTAATACTTCGTTTGATTTTTTTGTTATTTTTTTTTTCTTTTTCCTTCTCTCTCTCTCTCTCTCTCTCTCTCTCTCTCTCTCTGTCATTTTTTTTGGACGTGAATCGATCAACTTCACAGGAGAAGCTTAAAAGATTAAAGATAATTTCATTTAATGGTTAAAGTTCGATTTATCGTGATTATTATTCTAAGAGCAATGATCTAAGTTTCTTTCTAACTCGCCTACGTATTTAGAACGACGATAAAAATAAAAGAGAAAATGTCTAGGTATATGGTTAGCCGTAAAATAGCAAATAACCATGGAATATGGTAAAAGTAATCTATGTAAAACATATATATATATAGATAGATATATATATATATATATATATATATATGAGGAGTATTAGTATTAGTGATAACAGGGGTAATAGTAGTAGTAAGTATGCAAGTAACTATGTAAGTAGTTTACAGAAATCTAAAATTGCTTAGATAGAACTCGCATTAATTTCCGCTTCTAACTGACATGACGAGAAAAAGAAACTTTAACCTTTTATACTCTCTCTCTCTATCTTTCTCTCTTTCTCCCCCCACCCCCCACCATCCCAATTTCCTCTCTCTCATTCTCTACCCCCCCTCTCTCTTTCTCTCTTTCTCTCTATTCATCGAGAGTTAGTTTGAATAATTGTCAGTAATAAAAGTCAACGTGCATTAAGATAGATAAAATAGATAAGGTCGTAGGGTGAGGTCAAAAGACATGCCGAAGTAATTAAAAATTATAATGGACAGTGTGATGTTAAAAAAAAGAAAAAAAAAAAATCATCAAAATTAGAACGAAGTTTGAAATGTTTTTAAACGTTTCTAAATTTACTTAATTAGTTATTCTGATTTCTTCGAATTAATTCATCATTATCAAGGAACTTAAATCAATTTAATTCAATTATAATTGAACTTTTAATTCGACGGGAGATACGAACTTCCGTTGTTACAATTTTAATCGGTAAGGAAAAATCTATTTGAAGGAAAAAGAAAAAGAAAAAAAAAAAATCTTAAGGAGTAATTAATTTTTTTTGTATCGTTTGGAAATTCTTTTTTTGTTTTTTTTTTCTTTTTCTTTTTTTTTTTTTTTTTTTTGAACGATCTTAGAAACCATCTGAAATATTAATATGGCAAGAAAGATCGAAGAAAATGGGAGCTTCAAATTATATAAATAAATTAATTAATAAATATATATATATATATGTGTGTGTATATATAAAATTGATCAAACTACAAAATAAATAAATAAATAAAATAAATGAAAAAATGAATAAATAAATAAATAAATAAATATATTAACAAAAAAAATATATATATATAAAATAGAAATCGTGGTGATGCGAAATTAAACGAATAAACAAAAAAAAATTAGCAAACGTAAATAAATAAATATATAAATAAATAAACAAATAAATAAATAAATAAATAAAATAATTGATCGGACGAAATATACATTTTTTACTTACGCTCGATTTATTAACCGAGATTAAAAATTATATAAATAAATAAATAAACAAAAAGAGAAAAAATATATATACATATATATATACATATATATATATATATATATATATATATATATGTATATATATTTTTTCTCTTATATATATATATATTTTATATATATATATATATATATATATATATATATATATATAAAATTGAAATCGTGATAATACGAAATTAAACGAATAAACAAACAAACAAATATAAACAAATTAATAAATGAACAAAATAATTACTCGAACGACATATATACATTTTCTACTTACTGTCCGAGATTAAAAATTATATAAATAAATAAATAAATAAATAAACAAACAAAAAGAGAAAAATATATACATATATATATATATATAAAATTGAAATCATAATACGAAATTAAATGAGTAAACAAACAAACCAAAAATAAATATACATGTATAAAATCGACCATATTATGAAATTAAACGAAACAATCAAACAAACAAACAAACAAACAAAAAACAAACAAACAAACAAGAATAAATAAATAAATAAAATAATCGTGCGACATATGTATATATACATATACATATATATACATATATATATATATATATATATATAAAAATTTTCTACTTACGCTCGACTTATTACTACACGAGAGATCGTTTTCGTTGTAAATGATCCTTGTGTTCCTCTAGCACGAACCGCGTCTCGAGCTAACGAAAACGAGGAAGAATGAAAAAGAAGGAATGGGAGTTGAAATATGTTGTGGTTCGTGACCACCGTGCTTACACGGGACAAAACAATATTGTCGCTCGTGTCGACCGCCTTAGGCGAGTTCCGTACTTCGAATATTACAACCCATGTGCATTGTTTTCAGCACGAATCTTCCCGTTTGCCCGTTGGCTACACACACACACACACACACACACACGTACATATATACTTATATACATGGATACATATGTACATACATGGATACATATATATACCTACGTGCTTCTTTCTTGCATTCGTGCCTTACAAGACTTCCTCTTTTTATCTCCCCCCCCCTCTTTCTCTCTCTCTCTCTCTCTTTTTTTCTTTCTCTCTCTCTTTCTTTCCTTTTTTTCTTCTCTCTTTCTCTCTTCTCTCTCTCTCTCTCTCTCTATGAAACTTAGCATATATGTGTATGTCCTTTACTACTTAATTTAAAGTAATTTTCGTGATAACCAAACCGTGACTAACATTCGATCGCCATATATATTTCTCTCTCTCTCTCTCTCTTCCTCTCTCTCTCTCTCTCTCTCTTGCTCTTTCTTTTCCTTTTCTTTTTTTCTCTTTTTCTACGTTTAAATCTCTTCGGAACATGTGATACCAAAGTCCGTGATTAATCTTAATTTCTTTAACAACGTACTTGTACTCGTAAATTTAATTTTAATCAGATAATTCGATCGTATTATTATTATCACGATGATTTTACGTAATTCACGTTTTGTTGAAAATTATATATACAGAATGGTTAATCGAAGTTCTTAAGTGAATTTTTTTGTCGTCTCTGTATTCTTCTTCTTTTTTTTTCTTTTTCTTTTTCTTTTTCTTGTTTTTT
>NC_140827.1:2070000-2072500 GCF_050613455.1 Vespa mandarinia | reverse complement strand
ATACATACGTATATACGTATGTGTGCACGCGGTTTATATGTATACACATATATAAGAGATATGTATAAACATATGTATACACATATATGAGAGATATTATTATGATGAGACCATAAATACATATGCTCCAATGATCTAGCAACAAGATAAATATCAATTACATACGTTTCCTTGAGATATTATCTTGGAGGATTCGAATGGCCGATAAAGGAAGTGAAACACGTATCGAAAGTCGTTCGTTATCGTTGAATTAGCTATATCGAGTTTATACAACGAACGAGGACTATGACGACGACGACGACGACGACGACGACGACGACGACGACGACGACGACGACGACGACGACGACGACGACGACGACGACGACGACGACGACGACGACGACGACGACGACGAGGACGACGACAAGGACGATGACAAGGACGACAACGAGAATGACAACGAAGAAGTTAGTGATGCTGATAACGTTACCAAAGTAATAGGAAGGGTTAAGGGGTAGGGAGGTTGGGGGTGGGATGGTGTTAAGAGAGAACGAAAGAAAGAGAGAACGAAGTGAGTGGGGAGAAAGGATAAACGAGAATGAAGAAGAAGGATAGAAATGGTACCTGTGGTGGGGGGCGGGGGGGAGGAGGAGGTAGATCGCAGTTGGTGGATCGCGGTGGAATGAGAGGGAAGTGGTAAGGTGGGAGGGAAGGGTGGGAGGGGGTTGAGAAAGAGAGTGAGAAGGAGAAACTCGAAAGGATAACTCGACTCGATTCACAGAGATCGCTTATCCTGCTGAAGAGAGAGAGAGAGAGAGAGAGAGAGAGAGAGAGAGAGAGAGAGAGAGAGAGAGAGAGAGAGAGAGATAGAATGATCGTAAAGAACATTACACGTGTGAACGAACGAACGAGTGAGAGATGTATGTTTGTGTATGTGTTTGTCTATGTGTGTTATTGTGTGTCTGTGTGTATGTGAGAGAGAGAGAGGGAGATACTGCTCTGGGTTGCGTCCGTTAATGCGTTGCCACGAAGATCTATGGACTGGCTGTAGTTTATATGCTAATCCGTAAGGAGTGTTAAATACTCGATCATTTATCACGCCATAGCCGTTCTCCCACCCCCTTCCAACCCCCTTCCAATTCTTCGTACTTCTTCTTCTTCTTCTTCTTCTTCTTCTTCTTCTTCGTCTTCTTCTACTTCTTTCCTTTTTCCCCCCCTTTTTCTTATTCCTCTTCTTCGGATTTTTTCTTTTTCTTTTTTCCTTTTGTTTTTCACTTTTCTCCTTTTTTTCTTTTCTTTTCTTCTTTTTCTTTTCCTTTTTTTTTCTGTTCCTGTTTTTTTTCTTATTTTTTCCTTACGTTCGTTGTCTCTCCCTCGCTTTTCTTTTTCTCTTAAATTCTTTTCCTTTTTCTTCTCCTTCATTCCTTTCGCGGGGATTTTCTTTTTTCTTTCTTTTTTTCGTTTCTTGATTTTCTCTCTCTCTCTCTCTCTTTTTGCTTCTTTAAATCCATTTCCTTTGCTCCTTTTTTCGTCTTTTTTCTTTTTCCCCTTCATTTCTTTTCCTTTTTTTTTTCTCTCTTCACTCGTTTCGCGGAGTTTTTCTTTTTCCTTTTTTGTTTTTTTTTTATTTCTTCTCTTTTTTTTCTCCCCCTTGCTCCTTTAAATCTATTCCATTCTTTTCTTTTTCTTTCTGACTTAAATCTCTCTCTCTCTCTCTCTCTCTCTCTCTCTCTCTCTCTACTATAACAACGAGTAATTATTATTATTATTATGTCATTCGAACATTTAAAATATGTCGAACTGTTCGTAACATTCGACTATAATTTATATATCACATATATAAAAAAAAAAAATAACAAAAAATAAGAAAGAAAAAAGTAGGAAAAAAACATAGCCAGAACGTACAGAAATTCATTTCGTAATATATACAAAAAATTATATATATATATATATATATATATATATATATATATATATATAAATGATAAATGTATTAAAGTAACATTTATATCGAAATATTTAAAGACTTTCTCATGATTGTTGAACCATTTCTAACTAATACACCCTCTTCGTTACATGATAATGATTCTACTTTCTCTCTCTTCCTCATTCATCAGATAATTACCTCACTCTCTCTTTCTCCCTCTCTTTCTCTTTCTCTTTCTTTCTCTATCTATCTCTATCTCTTTATCTCTCTCTCTCTCTCTCTCTCTCTCTCTCTCTTCATAACGAACGATAAATCACTAAGCAAGTTTCTCGGTGATTTCATCGACGATAAGCCAACACCTCGAAGCAAATCATGTACAACAGTAAGAAAAACAACAACGTTCATCGAGACATCCTCGTAGTTTGTCGAGTTAACAGCGTGTTAATTAATTACTGGAATGTGATGGAAGATAGAAAGGGATAGCGATAAAGATAAAGATGAAGATAAAGATAGAGAGAGAAAGAGAAAGAGCTAGAGAGAGAGAGAGAGAGAGAGAGAGAGAGAGAGAGCTAAAGAACTAGAGAATAATCT
>NC_140827.1:2065000-2067500 GCF_050613455.1 Vespa mandarinia | reverse complement strand
ATCACGCGTATGCGTGCATCTCTATCGGGTGGGGGGATGAGGGGGGAGGGGGGAAATGAGAATTTATGTGAAATGTTTGTTTTCGACGAGGACGACTTAGACGACGTAGACAACGTAGACGACTATGACGATGATGAGGATGATGATGATGATGATGATGATGATGATGATGATGATGATGATGATGACGATGATGATAGTAGTATCATGAAAATTTCTCTCAAAAGGAATTCTAATATAATTTCAGTATTATCGTAATTTTCAAACAAATTGATACGTTCAACCTGTTCAGGGTTACTGTCATTATATGTATATACGTATTGTATCTACCAGTCATACCGCGATTATTATTTTCCTATGCAGCCATTTTACATTATCAAACCTGCCAATCCTTTTTCTCTCTCTCTCTCTCTCTCTTACTCTCTCTCTCTCTCTCTCTCTCTTTCACTTTCTCTCTTTCTCACACACACACACACACACACAACACACAGATATCCAAAGCGTAATTATCGTCGTTATCATTCAAATGATTTATTGCAACAATGACGGGTTTATGTTATCGTACGATATTGCGAATTTTAACAAGGAAACAAAAAAAAAAAAAGAAAAAGAAAAGAAAAGAGAAAAAAGATATCTGGATAGCAAAATAAAAAAAAAAAAGAAAAAAAAAGAAATAAAATAAATTTCACTTACAAAAATTATATGAGTTATATATTAATAAATATTGAACATTATTGGGGTCATTCTTAAGTATTCGATATGAAGTAAAAAAAAAAAATATATATATATATATAAAAGAGAGAGAGAGAGAGAGAGAGAGAAAAAGAACCGTCTCGATAATCAAAAAAAAAAGAAAAGAGGAGAAAAAAAAAATTCTCCGTACCATTGTCCGAGCCATTGAAATATTTAAAAGCGATACAGTGGGATTAGAATCGAAGGAAAAGAAAAAGCGAGGAAAAGAAAAAAAAAAAAAAAGGAACGAACGAACGAATGTTCGAGGTAGAACGAAGATAAAAAGCAAAAAAGAAGGAAGGAAAAAAGAGAGAAAAAAGAGAAAGAAAATTAAGGAAAAAAAAAAGAAGAAGAAGAAGAAAAATGCACGAACAAAAGCGATTATAAACAAGCAAACAAATGTAAGTTAATGAATGAAATGGTAGTAAGGTTTAAAAAAAGAAATTGCCATAGGAAAAAATCGAACATCGAACAAATAATCGCGTCCTTCCCCTCTTCAACCCATCCACCACCCCCCGCATCCCCCATTAAAATATTCCATAGAAACGGGCAAAAGAAATCGAATAGTCTCTCGTTCTCTTTGGCCCCTTTCTTCCCCCTCTTTCTCCTTCTTCTCCACCTTCTCATCCTCCTCCTCCTCCTCCTCCTTCTCCTTCTCTTTCTCCTCTATCACCTCCACCACTTCCTCCAATTTGAAGAGGAAAGATGAGCGTTAAAAATTTCAGGTTTCTCTGCCGGCACCGAACAAAGTAGCTCACTCACGTTTGTCGTAATATACCTACCACCACTAACACTAACACCAACACCAATACTATTACTAACACTAACGTTAACGCTGACACTACCATTACTACTATATAAGACCTTTCTCGCGTGTACGAAAAGAAGAAGAAGAAGAAGAAGAAGAAGAAGAAGAAGAAGAAGAAGTTGAAATAGAATCTTCGGTCGAAGAGAGCAAAGGAGAACAACAGTGACCTGTAAATGACCAAAGAGTGTGTATATGTATACATGTGTGTGTGTGTGTGTGAGAGAGAAAGTATGTGTGAGTGTGGCGAATAGTAGGAGCGAATAGTGGGAGTGGGAGTTGGTAAAGAAGGAGAGTAGGGAGTAGATTAGGGGGGAAAGAAAGAGGGATGAGAGAGGGCGAAGTGAAGTAGGACGGATGAGAGGAGAAGGGTTATAGGGAGTGGGTAGGGGGAGGGGGAGAAAGGGAACTAAGGGAAGTAAAAGTAAAGGTATTATAAGGGGGGAGAGAAGGAGGATACCAGAGAAAGCAAAGGCTCTCTCTCTCTCTCTCTCTCTCTTTCTCTTTCTCTCTCTTTCTTTCTTTCAGAGAAAGAGAGACAGATAATCGCGCGGACGTTAAACTTTTATAGGGCCGATTTTCATTTATATGTTAAACGCGCGTCATAACTCGAAATAGAGAGAGAGAGAGAGAGAGAGAGAGAGAGTGAGAAAGGGGGTGGGGGAAGGAAAGAGTGAGAGAGAGAGAGAGAGAGATGGAAGGAAGAGGAAGGTGAACGGAGTAAGATGAGTGGACGGATGGGGGATGCGAAGGGGTGGGGATGGGTAAGGGAGGTAGGGGGACGAGGGGGGAAACTAACGTCGTTTTGTATGTTGCGAGGGTGTTAGTTTCTTCTTCTTCTTTTTTTTTTTTCTTTTCTTTTTTTTTCATTCGTTCTTCGTTCTTCTTCGTCTGCTGTTGGATTATGGCAGGTAGGAAAGGTCTCAAACGATAGAGAGAGAAAGAAATGAACTTTTATTTCTA
>NC_140827.1:2057500-2060000 GCF_050613455.1 Vespa mandarinia | reverse complement strand
ACCTCCTCTCTTTCTCTCTCATTCTTACTTCTGGTCTCTCGTCTCTCTTTTCTTCTTTCCCTCAAGCAGCCTCCTCAACCCCTCCCGTTACACCACCCGTACCTCCTTTCTATATCTTCTTTTCTTCTCTTTCTCTCTCTTTCTTCCTCTCCCTCTCTCTCTCTCTCTCTCTCTCTCTCTCTCTCTCTCTCTCTCTGTCTGTCTGTATGTCTCTGTTTATCTATCTAACTCTATCTCTCTATCTATGTTTCTTTCTTTCTATCTCTCTTTATCTTTATCTCTGTCTCTGTCTTACTCTTTATCTCTCTCTCTCTCTCTCTCTCTATCTATCCGACTGTGTTGTCCTCGACAGATATCTCACCGTAGTCGCGCTACCGTAGTTTGTTTCTTTCTCTTTCTTTTTCCCCTTTCCCCCCCCGCCCGCCCCTTTTTCTTTTTTCTTTTTGTTTTCTTTCTTTTTTTTTGTTTTTTCTTTTTTTTACCTTTTCTTTTCTTTTCTCTCTTAATCTCACGTTTCGAACTACTTCCTGAGAATTTTTTATGAGCTCGCACGAGAGAGAGAGAGAGAGAGAGATTTTAAACGCTGAATATCTCTCCTTATATTACAGCCATTTAATTTTCCTCTCGATCGTTCCGATCGAGATCGTTCCGATCGAGATCGTTTGAACGAATCGTTTTAGTATCATTTGTGATTCGACTTGATTCGATTTGGTTTGATTTGATTTTGATCGATCGATCGTTTGATCGATCGATATGATTTTTTTTTTTTTTTTTTTTATTAATTCGTACGAACCGACCTTCGTTAGGATATTTATTGTCTTATTATTGGAATTGTATTGTATTAAATAATATAATCGATTTAAATCAAAACAAATTTGAGTTTTACAAAATTATTAAAAATTATTCCTATTTAGTTATATATAAAAGATAATGTAAAAAGTTATTAGTTTTAATCGATCAATTTATTTCAATTAATTTCAATCAATCAATTTCTTCTGACAATCAATTATAACAAAATCAATTTGAAATAATTTATATGCGATCATATCGCATAACTTTCGTTCATCTTTTCATTCCTTTCTCTTTTTTTCCCTTCTTTTTTTCATAAATCGAGATTACATTTATTTCTTTTTTTTTTTTTCTTCCAACCAAAAAAAAGAAAATAAGAAATGGAACAACAATAACAACAACGACGAATAAAACGACAAAGCTTTTTGACGAGCTCGAACAATGCTCTATTTTATTTCTTCTTCTTCCCATTTTTTTTTTCTTTTTATGTTTTTTTTTTATTTTTTCTCTTTTTGTTTTTCTACGTGGAAAAAAGAAAAAACGAAAGAATAAGAATAAAAATACGAAAGGAAGAAAAATGGACAGAGCAAACAAATTAATCATTCCAATGTCTAAAAGGACTAAAGACTTAAGATCCAAAAGAGAAGGAAAAAAGAGAAGAGAGAGACAGAGAGAGAGAGAGAGAGAGAGAGAGAGAGAGAGAGAGAGAAAGATAGAGATAGAGAGAGAGAGAGAGAGAGAGAGAGAGAGAGAGAGAGAGGGAGAATAAAAAAAAAGAGAAGATCAAGAGAATAATTCGATAGAAGGGTGGATTGGGTGGCGCGGTTAAAGAAAAAAAAAAAAAATAAAAAAAAAAAAAATAAATAAATAAAAAAGAGAGAGAAATTGAAAAAAGAAATAAAAAAGGTGAGACAAGTGGACAAGCAAAGGCATTGTCCTTTAGTGGCCACAAACGACGTTCTTCCACTCCGAGAAGATCACGAGGATTCGATAGAAAAGAAATAAAGAAAGAGAAGGATATATACATACATATATATATATATGTATATCTATATCTATATATATATATATATATATATATGGAAGAACCGCAACAGTGTCGACGAAGACGAGGGAATTGTTACCGTGAGGGCTCTCTTATTAACGAGGAAGCGAAACAACTCGCACTGTTACGCTAATCGAACGAGCATACAAAAACTTGTACACGGCGATATATATATATATATATATATATCACTCGCAATCTGTCTATCTCACTCTTTCTTTTTTCTTTTTTCTTTTTTTCTATCTTTCTTTCTTTCATATCTTCTCTCCCTCTTCCTCTTTTCCTCTCTCTCTCTCTCTCTCTCTCTCTCTCTCTCGTTCTTTCTCTCTGTCGTTAACACGGCCATCTTTGTTTCAAGTTTCATTGGTAAGGAAAAAAAAAAAAAAGAAAAGAAAAAAAAGAAAAAAACGGAAAAGAAAAAGAAAATAAAAGCAAACGCTTACGTGAAATTCTTTTTCTTTTTTTTTTTTTTTTTTTCGAAAACATCGATGGTCCTAAAGAGAAATTCATTTATTATCATCATCCTACTAGCCACTTCCCCCCACCCCACCTCCTCTCTCTCTCTCTCTCTCTCTCTTTCTTCTCACCCCAATCATGTCCATATATGTCACTAATTTATTAAATATTTTAAATTATTAATATATCCATATATATATATATATATAT
>NC_140827.1:2012500-2040000 GCF_050613455.1 Vespa mandarinia | reverse complement strand
TTTCTTCTTCTTCCTTTTTTTTTTCAATCTTACTTTATTTTCCTTTTCCTTCTTTTTTTTTTTTTTTCTTGCACAATACAATTCATCATCGAAGTGATATTTAAACGTACACTGTCATTAACGTATAGGAAATGGTCGATTGGATTCAATTATTCTCATATTCATGACTATAATCATGTGATATCCGTGTTAAAAGAGCAATAAGATTAAGGTTTTCAATCGCAATCCATTGGTTCATTTGACACTCTAATGTATTATCGCATTAAACAGCACTTCCGGTATGGTAAATTGGTATGATAGGGTATCGTTAGAAATTACGTATTTCGATTTACTATTATTTCCTTTTTTTATTTTTTCCTCCTTCTGTTTTCTTTTTTTTTTCTGTTTTACTTTTTTTCTTTTTCTTTTTTTTCCCTTAATCGACCTGTTCGATTCAACGGGAGATAAAGGATTAAGTCCCGTTTTTCTCGGCTTTTCCTTTTCCTGTTTTCTTTTCTCTTTTTTTTTTTTTTTTTCTTTTTCTCATTAATCCAATCATTAATAAGTTCTAATTAATTCAACGGTAGAGTACTCACTTGACGATGAAATTTTAATTATTTATTTATTTATTTATTTATTTATTTATTTATTTATCTATTTATTTATATTATTAGACGAGTTTGTCAACTTCTATTTTTTTAAATACCTTATTTTCTGTCCCTTAAAAAATTTTTTTTACTTATCATACAATATCAATATTTTATTGATAGAAATAAATATATAAAATTCATTGACAATTAATCGTTAATTGTTAATGAATTAATTATTAATATCTACGATGTACCAATCATTTTTTACTTTATTTCATTCAACATAACCTTACATTAAATTAATAAATATTTACTTTATTAATTTAATATAAAATATCCATAGAATTGTCAATATTAAATTATAAATTAATATCAACATTTTCGTTGTCATTTTTATTTTTATTTTATTTCAATAATTCGATATTACACAGACACACAAATACACACGCACACATTCACACTCACACACACATATATATATATATATATGTATTTAATTATAAATATTTATTGATTACATGCATAACGATTAAAAATCATAAATAAGAAAATATGAACTATTAATTACGATGAATTATTATTACGAACGATGAATTATTAATTGATAATAAAATGAATTATTAATTAAAAATTAATTGCATTTATCTTCGTAGATTCAAATACATAATGTTGCGAGAAAAGAGAGAAAAAGATAGATAAAGATAGAAAAGGAAAATAGAAAGAGAAATAGTGAGAGAAAGAGAGGGGGAGGGAGAGAGAGAGAAACAAGGGAACGATGAACGATCGACAGACGAGACGAAGCCGTAAATTAAATATTATTCACCCTCGGATATGGTGTTAGGTGGCAAGGTTTCGTAAGGTTCGCCCGAAAGATACTCTCGTACGATTTGTTGAATGAAATTTATCGATGGGTGCAGATCTACGAGTTAGAATGGCTAATGCAAGAAAGATAAAAAAAAAAAAAGAGAAGAAGAAAAAAAAAAGGGCCCCGGTAAGACGAGAAGCAAGACAAAGACAGAAACAGAAATAGAAAGGGGTAAAGAGAGAAAGAGAAAGAGAAAGAGAAAGAGAAATAGAATGAGAGAAAGAGAGAGATGAGACGTGTGCGGCTTGTCGAAGGGAACGTTTAAGGTACACGAAAGTTAAAGGGCGAGGGGAACTCGTATTATAAAAGCAATTAGAGCCTCTCAGATTAGATATAGCACATCGTACATAACAAATATGATAATACGAGAAAGAGAAAGAGAAAAGAGAAAGAGAGAGAGAGAGAGAGAGAGAGAGAGAGAGAGATAGAGAGAGTGAGAGAGAGTTGAACTAGGCCCGAAGGGCCCGTTTCGTTCGTACGAAGGGCTTTCGGGTTAAACGGAATCATTAATAATCGGAGCTAACTAATCTGTCCGTTGCTATGAGCTCGCTCGTTTCACTCCTGTTTTTATTACCGTGCCGCGAGTAACGTTTTATTCCTTCCTTCCTTCCTTCCTTCCTTCCTTCATTCCCTCCTTTCTTCCCGCTTTTTTTTTCTTTTTTTTCTTTTTTTATCATTTTTTATTCTTTTCTTTTGTTTGTTTTTTGTATCCTTTTCTTTTTCCTTTCTTCTTCTTCTTCTTCTTCTTTTTTTTATTTTTTTTTATTTTTTTATTTTTTTTTTCCTTTAATCGCTCTTTAAATTTACACACATTCACGCGGATACACTAATGTCTGTAAAAAGTACATTTCATAATTGAATACGTTTGCACGTTTACGATGATTAAGGGATCATGGTGATCAGGGTGTTGGGTGGGTCAGATTTAGTATATTGAGGATGGATAAGGGAGGATGTAGAAGGGTGAGGAGGTGGATAAGGATTATGAGAAAAGGTCATATTAATGTTAGTTAAGAATTACGACGGAATAGATAAGAAATAAATAATAAAATGAAATGAACGTAGATAAAAATTACCATACTTGTTTATTTTTTAAGGGATTAATATTTAATTAATTTCTTTTATTGAATGATATGTAAATCATCAGTAGGAATGATTGATTTGTTTTATTCGAATAATGATTGATCGTTAATCGATTCGAGAGAGAGAGAGAGAGAGAGAGAGAGAGAGAGAGAGAGAGAGTGGGGGAGGTGGTGGTGGGGGGATGGGGAACAAAAGTGTCGAAATATCAAAGTATGAAAAGAATGTATAAAGAAATATAATAAAAAAAAAAAAAAAATAAATAAATAAATAAATAATAATAATGAAAACGAAAAAAAAGAAAGGAATAGTATGATTGTTGATGAGTTGATGGATTAAATGAGAAAGATGAAACGAGAGGGATTTATTTTTTTATTCGATATCTCGAATAAATAGTGATCGATGCCGGTGGCGGTGGGAGGAGGGGGGGGGGAGAGGTTAGGGGTGGGGGCCTGGGGGCAGGGGGAAAGAAAAAAAGGTATCTCGTTTACGAAACGCGCTTATTTATATTATTCAAGATCGATCTTTTGTTTGTTTTACAAACGTACAAATAAAATTGCAATAAAGAGAAAACAAGAAGTACATTTATTTATTTATTTTCAATTATTCCAATTCATACATTTTATTTTTAATTACAGTTGTACGAGATTAATGATGATCCAAAACGAAAAGAATTTCTCGACGATCTCTTCAGTTACATGCAAAAACGTGGTAAGTTTTATATATCTATACATCTACATATATATGTATATACATATATATATATATATATATATATATATATATATATGTATATACATAAGTATCGTTGAAAGTGAATATTATGGAGAATTTGTCTTCTCGCGGTTCTCGTTATTCGAACTTTTCAAGCAACCCTTCGACACATTTGTTTTATCACTATAAAACCGAGTCGTTACGATCGTGTTCAACGGTCTATGACGAAAGATAGCAAAAGAACGAAAGAAAGAGAGAGAGAGAGAGAGAGAGAGAGAGAGAGAGAGAGAGAGAGAGAGAGAGAGAGAGAGAATGAGAAAGATATAAAAAGAGAGAGAAAGAGAGAGAGAGAAATAGAAAGAGAAAAGTCATGTGAACGCAAAGAACTGCGAAAAACGAATCGATGCCCGCATCATTCGGCTTCCTGAACACGTGGATGGATCCTTCGAACGTAAGGTAACATCGTTAACGTCGTAAACGCGTCCACGTGGTTAAAAGGATACGGATAAAATATAACGCATAACATCTGCCGTTTATTAGTATTAGTATTAGTATTAGTATTAGTAATAGTAATAGTAGTAGTAGTAGTAGTAGTAGTAGTTACAGTAGTAATAGTAATAGGTAATAGTAGTAGTAAATAGTATACTAGTATAATCAGAAACGAACGAAATTAGAATGCAAGTCGTATGCTAGAAGAGAAACAAGGAAAGTGTGCGCCTTGTCAGACGTGTTTCCGTTCTAAATTACACTCGACCGTAGATATCACCTCTCTCTGTCTTTCTCTCTCTCTCTTATTCTCTTTCTCTTTCTCTTTCTCTCTTTCTCTCTTTCTCTAACTCTAACTCTATCTCTCTTTTTTATCTATCTGTCTATCTCTATATTTTCTCTTCGAACATTATGGACATCTCTCAGAAATATTTTATTATTAACGAATATATTATTATTATTATTATTATTATTATTATTATTATTATTAGTATTATTATTTTAAAAATAATAATTTAATATGTAATAATAATGATATATTGATCTCTATAATTTTCTTTCGAATATCGAGGATATTCATTAGAAATATTTTTTAATATTTACAAATTTATTATATATATATATATATATATATATATATATATTTAAATATAATAATATAAATATAATAAATATAATAAATATAATAATATTTATTCCTTTATATATATTAAAGTTTTTAATAAAATTATGATAAAAAAGAATGAAATAATAAAATAATGTAATATTTAAAAATAGTATATGTATGTATATATTATACTTATTTAAAAAATAATAATATATATATATATTAAATTAATAATAAAATCATAATAAAAAAAAGTAATAATAAAAAATAATATATATATATATATTATTTTTTTATTATTCAATAAAATCATTCTTTTAAAATTGATTATGAATACTTACGAAATTAATGTTTTAAAAATTAATCAAAAGAAAAAACAGAATAAGGAAAAAAGAATAATAAATAAATCAATAAAAATCTTGAAATCAAACACACACACACTAAATATATATATATATATGTATATTTAACGAGTATAGTATAGAAACTAGATTATGTTTTCTCGCTTTTGCCCGGAAACGTCGGACTAATTATAAACATGGCGACTCCACCATCAATCAATCCCGTGTTCAGTGATGCCATGGATTCTCGTGTTTTCACGACGTGTTTCCGAACGTCCCATATACACGACATAGTAATAGTAATAGTAGTAGTAAAGTCTTTGAATCCGAAAGACCAACGGTGCTATTATTGTAACCTCTATCTTTTCCCCCTTGGCAATAATTGGACGACGTTGGTTAGGGATCAACGAATTTCTAAATTGATCTAGTAGATCGCTCTTTTTATCTAACCGTATCTTTTGATTATTTTATTTTAAACGAATGAAAATCTTTGATATATTCTCTCTCCAACCCCTACATTCCTCCTCCTCACCGTCCTCTATGATGAAAAAAAAAAAAAAAAACGAGTTGTCTCTTTTTTCTTCTTTCTTTTTTTTTTTTTTTTCTTTAATTAAAATATTTATTATTACGATTTTCAATTGATCTATCGAATTTTTTTTCCAATGAAGCAATACAAAACGTACGATCGATCGATCTTCTTTTCCTTTTTCTTTGTTCTTTTTTTTTTTTTTTGTTATTTTAATAAAATTATGTTCGGCACAATTTTCTATTTTCTCTTTTTTTTCTTCTTCTTCTTTTACACAGAATCGTATTATTTAATCGCTATATAAAGAAAATAAATAAATAAATAAACGAAATAAATATTTTTCCTTTTCGTTTTCTTTTCTTTGTTTTTTTTTTTTTTTTTATATATATAGCGAATAACTCGAATTCTATATATATATATATATATATATATATATATATATATATATATATATAACCATCTGTCCTCTCCTCACTTCACCTCCAACATACCACAATTATAATGGATCTCGAAAGAGGTGGACATCGTATGTTCATCGAATAAATACAACGACAGGAAGAGTTTTTAGGGATCGTTTGGGATCGCAGTAAAAGATCGACGCGCGATTCTTCGGGTCATAAATCGTTCGAAAACATTATACCTACATACCTCTAGACACACATATATACACATACAAACACACACACACACACACACACATATACATATATATCTATACACACATATATATATCTATATACATAATATAATGTATTTTGAAATCGATCGAGAGGAGGACGTAGTCGAGATTAAAATTCAGCTATTGGAATGAGAACTAACAGTGGGAGGGGGGGAGGGAAAGTGTATGGTAGGGGAGTTATAGGGGGATGAGTATAGTATAGGCTGGTGATAAAAGACCGCGACGTTTCTCGTAGTCTGTCTGGAGATATCCGATCCGATCCTATCCGATCCAATCCGATCTTTCTCTTCTTGTTACTCTTCTTATTATTATTCTTTTTCTTCTTCGACTTCTTCTTCGTCTTCTTCTTCTTCATGGTGTGGGTCCACCACCCGCGGGGTCCGTTATTGTGCCGGCGTTGCACAGTGGTATGCCTCCTCCACCCCTGGCACCACACACTCCCGATAATTCAACGTTAACGGAGCGCATAACGCCTTGGCACACGGTTAACCATATAAAAGACCATTCATCTTAAACGCGGCGGGTATTAGTCGAGCCACCACCAATTTGTGTTTGCTATCGGCACTCTCACCAAATAGCCACTTTTTCTCACACCTCCTTTTGATAAGTGTCTGACGGAAATATTCAAAATGAGAAAGAGAGAGAGAGAGAGAGAGAGAGAGGGGGAGAGAGAGAGGGAGATATATATATATATATAATATATGTATCGATATACAGGTAGATATGTAGATATACTTTGTTAAAAAAAGGTACATAATGGATATGTAATTATTTATGCGAAGACATGATGATGGTTTTTTGTATTTCTCCTTTTTTTCTCTCTCTTTTCTTTTTTCTTTTTTTCTTTTTTTCTTTCTTTCGTTTTTTTTTTCTTTTCCTTTTCTTTTTTTTCTTTTTTGTTCCTTCTTTCTTGTTTTTTTTTTCTTTTCCCTTCGATAATAATAATAATAATAATAATTATTATTATTAATATTATTATTATTATTATTATTTTTTATTCCCGTAATAATGTATTTTTTTTTTTGTCAATTTGATAACGCATACATAAATGAAATAATTGTCGAAAGCAAGAATGAATGGTTACGTGTTTCTGGAAAAACGGACTTAAAAAAGAAAAAAAAAAAAAAAAGAATAAAAAAACTTAAAAAAAAAAAATAAAAGAATATTGAAACAAATGGAAAGAACCTGTTTTTCCTTTTATTTTTTTTTTTTTCTTTCTCTTTCTCTCTTCTTTTTTAATGCCAATCACAACATCACAATTTAGCTGAATATTTTAAGGACGATAGATATTAATAAATATTAATGAATATATCTGTAATAATCATATATATATATATATATATATATATATATATATATTTATATACAAGGACATAATACCTATCTAATATATATATTAAAATAATTATATTATAAAATTAGAGATTAAATATAAATAGTATATAGATAGATCATTCATTGTACTAAGAGATACAATATTAGGATGATATAACAATGGGATATGAGGTTGAAACGGAGAGTGGATGATAATAATTATTTACAGTGATATTGTTTTTAGTATGTATTATATATATATGTACACACACACACACATACACACACATATATATATATATACTCGTTGATAATATCAGATGGACGTGCCGATGGGTTTAAAGGAGAAGCACATTACGCGTGTATATGAATTACATTCGCGATTGAAACTCGTTCGCTATAGAAAAAGAGAGTGAGAAACGAAATGCCACGTAGAAGAAAGAGTGAAACAGACAGAGACAAACAGAAAGAGAGAGAATGAGAGAGAGAGAGAGAGAAGGAGAGAGAGAGAGAGAGAGAGAGACCTCAGGCTGTCGGAGATTTGCATATTAAATGGCTAGAGATTTATAACGGTCCCGACTGGAAAGGTGCCAACGATAGCGACGATAAATAAGAAGAAATGGCGTTAGGCTACGCGAACCATTCGATTGGATAAATTTTGCGTGGTCGCGCGTCTTTTGTTCGTCATCCCCCCACCTCCTCCCCCCACACCCCTCTTTTTCTTATAACACTCGCTCACCTTACCCCTTCTCTCTTACCCCAACCTATCTAACTCTATCCTCTTGATCCTAACTCACCCTAAAAACATCCAACAATATAACTCCGTTAATAATTCCTTTCTCTCTCTCTCTCTCTCTCTCTCTCTCTCTCTCTCTCTCTCTCTCTCTCTCTCTCTCTTTCTCTCTACTGTGCACAAAAACGATCTAATGCGTTTTATCGATCTCTTTTCTCGATTCAAATTATTATTACGCTCTTTTGAATCATTCGTCCGATTGAAAACACGAATGAACGTACACCGATACAATCACGTGCAATCACGTACGCAGTAGATTGGTATTTTACACATATATATATATATATATATATATATATATTTTTTTTTTTTTTATATATTTAAGTGAACGTATGTATGTATGTATATACAAAATTCATCGTATGCATGTTAATTTAATATTCTAATTTTAAAAAAGAGAAGAAATGAAAACAAACTTTTATAAATCAAACGTTTTAACTTTTATATTTTAATAATTGTACGAACAATGGGTCTAACATTTTTTGCAGGATAAATTTGATGATAATAATAATAATAATAATAATAATAATAATAATAATTATTATTATTATTAATAATAATAATAATAATTATTATTATTATTATTATTATTATTATTACTATAATATTTATTATTATTATTATAATATTTATTATTATTATTATAATAATAATAATTATTATAATAATATATAAATATAATAAATATATATATTTAATAATTAATTAAAATATAATCATAATAATAATATTATAAAAATAATTATAGTATAATTATAATATAAAAGTAATTATATAATTATAATATATAAATTATAAATTTAATTATAATAATAATAATAATATTATAAAAATATATTTATTATAATAATAATATTTTAAAAATATATTTATTATAATAATAATAATAATATTTTAAAAATATATTTATTATAATAATAATAATAATATTATAAAAATATATTTATTATAATAATAATAATAATATTATAAAAATATATTTATTATAATAATAGTAATAATAATAATAATACAATCAAATCTGTATTATTATATCGCTATATATATATAATTCATTTTAATTTATTGAAATAATTAAAATAAACTTCTTCATAAGTATATATATATATATACTATATATTTTATATGTATATATATATATATATATATATATATACACGTATATTAAAAATAATAATAATAATACAATCAAATCTGTATTATTATATATCGTTGAATATATATATATATATATATATATATATAATTCATTTTAATTTATTGAAATAATTAAAATAAACTTCTTCATAAGTATATATATATATATATATATATATATATATATACATATATTAAAAAAAAGAAGAAAACAAACAAACAAGAAAACAAATATATATATATATATATGTGTGTAAATTTTATTATAATAACGTCGTAATAAAAAGATTATTATTATTCGCGATGAATCGATGAAGTCGACCAAAGTGAGAAAGAGAAATTGTGCTACGTAAAAGAGAAAGGGAGAAGGGAAGAAGAGGTAGAAGGTAAAAGGTAGAAGAGTGAAGAGGGAAAGTGTGGAGTGCTGGCGGGAGGGGGTGCGGGTAATGGGGAGGTCTATTGTATCCACCGGTCAAGATTCGCGTCGCCTTACGGCCCTCGGGAAAAGAAAGAAAGAAAGAAAGAAAGAGAAAAAGAAGAAGAAGAAAAAAAAAAGAAATAAAATAGAAAAAGAAAAAAAAGAAGAAGAAGAAAAAGAAGGAAAAAAAAAATACTTTTTTACGCGGCGCAGCTAATGCATTAGCTTGGTGAACACGTGTTCGGCACGAACACTCTTCGCTACATTCGCGAACACGTACCGCGTGCGTGCCGTCTGCGTATACAATCGAACCACATAGTATATATGAGAGACTCTCTTCTTTCTCTCTCTCTCTCTCTCCCTCTCTCTCTCTCTCTGTCTGACTATATGTATGTATCTGTGTGTACGTATGTGTGTATGCTTCTTTATGCATGTGCATGCGCATATGTGTATGCGTATGTATTTATTTGTCTCTCTCTCTCTCTCTCTCTCTGTCTCTCTCTATTTTTCTTTCTCATTTTTTTTTACACGAATACATACGTATATTAATTATTCTATTTTTTCTTTTTTTTTTTTTTTTTTTTTTCATTGATATATGACATGTATATGTGAAATTTTTACCCTTTTTCTTTTTCTTTTTTTCTTAATACAAAAGATTTTCTACAATTCAATAAGTTTTTTTTTTTTTTTTTTTTATTATTATCTTATCCTTTCTTATCGTCGGTATATATTATGTGAGATTTTTAACTCTTTATATGGAATATTTTTTATAATTTAATTATTTTTTCACTAAATGGTTCTATTTCATTATTCATTCTCTCTTTTTTTTTTTGCTTTTTCTTCTTTTTTTTTTTTCTTAACATTTTTAACGATCTAATAAATTTTAATCAATTGATAATGTTTTATCATTGGTATGTTAGTGAAATTTTGTTATTTTTAACTTTTCATGTAAAAGATTTTTACATGAAAATTTGATTTTATTTAATGGTTCTATTTATTATTTTTTTTTTTTTTTTTTTTTTTATCATATGTATAATTCTTTTAGATGCCTTTCATATATAAGATTTATTAATGATTTAATAAGTTTTGTTAATTGCAATGTTTCATCATTGATATATAAGTGAAATTTTGAAATTTTTATAAAACAAAATTTTTTTATAATTTAAAATAATTTCAATTAATCATACTATATTTTGATTGATTTAAAAGTGAAATTTGTTAGATGCCTTTTATATCGAAGATTATTAATAATTTATTAATTTTAATTAATCGTATTAACCTTTTATTGATTTATAATAGAAATATTTCAAGACCCTTTTTCACATCTAAGATTTATAATAATATAATAATTTTTATTAATCATTTAATATGTCATTGATATATAAATGAATTTATTTGACATAATTTTCAAATTTATGATATTTAATAATTTGATAATATTAATTAAATGGTTTTGCTTTTCATTGATACGTAAATAAAATTTTGAAATGTTTAACTTTTCGTATAAAAGATTTTTTATAATTTAATAATTTTAATCAATCCTTCTATTTTCCATTATTATCTCTCTCTCTCTCTCCCCCTCTCTCTCTCTCTCTCTCTCTCTCCCCACCTCTCTTTCTCTCTTTTTCTTTCTTTTTCTCTTTCTTTCTTCTCTTAATTGCTCTGGTATTTTGTACGACGAGCACGTTCATACGGCACAAACCGTGCAATGGCACGACACATTGTAACTAGTTCTAAATGTTGACTTCGGCTCGTAACAATGAAAACAAATCTCGAAATCATTATACGAAAATAGTTTTGTTCTCTTTCTTTCTCAATTTTCTATTATTTCCCTTAGTCTCGATTATGCGCCATTGAATTTTTAATTATTACAAAACGTCAAGGAAAATGTAAACGTTTCGAATTCATCAATAATGATCAATTGAATTAAGAAAATGACATTAAAATGTGAAAAGGAATGAAGGAGAAGACACTTTGATAAAAAGAAAAAAAAAAGAGAGAGAGAGAGAGAGAGAGAACACCCATTGAAAGAAAAGAATATGAAAAATAGAAAAAGAGATAAAAAAAAAAAAAAAGAAAATAAATAAAGAAATAAATGAAGAGAATATCGTAGTAATAGAACGGTAATAAAAGAAGCAAAAAAGAAGTGTAATATAATAATAATAATAATAATAGAAGAAAAATTATAAGGAAAAAATAATAAATAAATTGAATTAATAGACAAGTTGCATGTCCCTGTATGCACTCTACGTATTATGCATATGTAAAGATTCTTTAAAAATTGAAAATGAAAAGTAGTTCGTTTAAATATTTTCTATCTATTTCACTATAATGTATGTATGATTGCATGATGATAAATCGGTCAAGGCGATGAGTTGAATGCGACGATAAGAAGAAAAATAAAAAAAAAAAAAGAAAAAGAACAAGAAAAAAGGAAAAAAGGGGGGAAAAAAGAAAAGAGAGAGAGAGAGAGAGAGGCAAAAAAAAGGAATAAGAAAGGTGAAAAAGTTGAATTAAGAATACACAGTACGAGTAAAAGAGAAACGTGAATTAGTCAATACGTAAATATCATCATCATATTGTCGATTAGTAAAAGTATACTCATTCATAATATATTTCAATTATATTTTACTTGATTATGAATTTGAACATTACTATTATGTTTCATATTTTATAATGACAATTTTTTAGTTTAATTATAGGAATAAATTTTTTAAAAATGTTTATACACACACACACACACACACACACATATATATATATATATATATATATATATACAATTTATATACAATTTATATAACTGGTAATTTTTCCATTGGCAAATCAATTTGAATATATATTTCTTATTTTCAAATAAAATAAATTTGTATATATATATATATATATATATATATATTTATTATTATACATATGAATATATTATAATATATTATACAATATTATAATATTATAATAGAAATATATATATATATATATATTTATTATTATACATATGAATATATTATAATATATTATACAATATTATAATATTATAATAGAAATATATATATATATATATTTATTATTATACATATGAATATATTATAATATATTATACAATATTATAATATTATAATAGAAATATATATATATATATATATATATATATATATAAATTAATAATTTTTTTCATTACAGTAAAACATTTCATTTCACATAAAAATTGATAGGTTTTTTTCAATATATTCCAAGCATAATTTCATTGTCTTTTCTGTCTCTCTCTTTTTCTCTCTCTCTCTCTCTCTCTATCTCTATCTCTTTTTCTGTCCATAAACACCATTCGTACTCTCACACATCTCGTAAAACATGTTATGCCGTTCGAGAAGTCCATAGTTCAATTTCGAATGACTAATTTCATCGTCCTTTGACGGATCCCCATACGTATAAAGCGAAATATTCAGGCAAAGAGTATTTTTCTTAGAAACGGAGAAAGCAAACCGAAAGATTTTCGACCAATATAAGGGGTCTGGTGGTGATGGGAAGAGAGTTTGGGGGTGGGGGGGGGTTAGGGAGGAGGAAAGGAGGAGGATTCCTTAGTGAAGATACGAAGTTAGGCCACCCGCTGCTTCGTGAAGCTCTTAAACGAGGATTATGTCAGGATTATGGGATCACCAATGGCGTTGTCGTCTTCTTCTTCTCCTTCTTCTTTTTCTTTTTTTTTCTTTTTATTCCTATTTTTTTTTATCACGTTTATTTCTCGAAAAAAGAAAAGTGAGAAAGAGAAAGTGATAGCCAACCCCATCATTGGTCGTATCTCCTTTACTCCATAAATTTCGAATTTTCTTACGAGGAAAACGTCAAATTTTCATTTTTTCTTTTCTTTTCATTTTTTCTTGTTTCTTTTCTTTTGGAATTGATTTCCAATTTGAGAAGCTTTCGTTTGTTTTGCTTCGTTATATTCTTTTTTCTTCTTCTTTTCTTTTTTTTTTTTTTTTCTTTTTTTCTTTTTACAAATATTACAAACATCTTCGTAAACGAATAGAAAAAAAAAAAGCAAAAAGAAAAGGGGGAAAAAAAACACAAGAGAAAAGAAAAAGCAAAACGTTGTATTGATATAGTGTTGATATTAAAAGAAAAAAAAAAAAAAAAGAAAAAAAAATTCAAAAGGAAGAAAAGGAACTACACGTAATTAACAATTATATATAGATATACATATATTAATAAAAATTTGATTAATATAACGTGACAATTTGCATGTCCGTATCAACAAGTTACTAGATTTCGAAGAGAAAAAAAAAATAGAAGGAGAAAGGATTGAGATCAGAGCGAAACAAATACAAAAGGAAATGAAACGAAACGAAATGGAACAGAAAAGAAAAAAGGAAATATAAGAAAGAAAAAAAGAAAAGGAAGAAAAAAATAAATCGAGACTTCTCAGCTACCTACCGATAGAAGTTTCTCACACAGATCACGATCTATTCGCATTATAATAATTAATGCCGAAAGGGATTCTTCGGGTTCTCTCTCTTTCTCTCTCTCTCTCTTTCTCTCTCTCTCTCTCTCTCTTTCTTTCATCTCATCTTGCACGAACGCGTCATCTTTACGTATCCTGGCTGCTATGCTCGAGGGTATCGATCAACGGGGGCACGTCATTATTCAGGGATTCCGAATAATTGGCGATGATGATCGTTCACCACCCCATGGCCATCTCACCATCTCACCATCTCACGTTTTTCTCTCTTCTCCTTGTATATAATATTTCGTGAGCCCCATTATTTTATCACGAAACTTCTCCGAAACGATATCCGTTCGTCGAATATCAGAGAGAGAAAGAGAGAGAAAGAAAGAGAGAGAGAGAGAGAGAGAGAGAGAAAATAAGGAAAAGGTAGATATATAACTTCTTTCTTTTTCTTATTTCGAATCCTTGTCAATTCGAATTGCCACTTCTTTTGATGCACCTTGCATGCATTCTTCACATTACATCAATTTTATCTTCATCGTATGGTAATTCTAAATATTATTCTTTTGTATTTATAATATACCACAAGGTATATACGTATTTATATATAATATATATATATATATATATATATATATATATATGTATGTATGTATGTATAAATATGTGTGTAGAATGTGCGTGTGTTATTTTTATTCTGAGAATAGTTTTTGTATCGTGCAAATATTTACGTGATCGCTCTATAAAGTATTTATGAATATCGATCATTTATTAGTATTTTTCGATCAATTATTAGTACTTTTAATTATCATTAAATAAATTTTGTTTATTAATTAATTTTATCTGTTATTACGAAATTTTTTAAGACAATGTTATTATTAAATTGGTTTTGTTCTTTTTTTTTTTTAATATAAAATTATCGGAAACTTTATCCAATGCGAATTTTATTAATTATCAAAATTTATTCTATATTCGTCAATCTCAATTAAAAAACAAAAAAAGAAAACAAGAAAAAAACTATAAGAATAAATTTTTTATCATTTTATTGATAAAAAAAAATTACTTCTTCATGTTAACATAAAAACCATTAAAAAGGAATATATTTAACAACGCCTTTGATAGCTCAGCTGGTTAAATCATTGCATAAAAAAACAAGAGTTTTTAAAAAATACGAAACAGCGCAGGTTCGAATCCCGGTGGGGGTGGTGGTGTGTATAATTTATATTATATTTGATAAGAATGATGGTGGATGGAATTTTTTTATATCATATTAATATTATTATATTACATAGATCCAATGAATTTTCTTGAATTAAATAAAATCGTCATTATTAAATCATAAATGAATAGAAGAGAAAATACACAAGTATAAGTAAAAAAATAAGTGTGTAACCCCTTACTACAATTGTAGTTAAAAAAAGGAGGAAGAGAAATTCTCCTCCCTAGCTTCCCCTGTCCTCCCCCTATTCTCGTAAACAATCATTCATCAAAGGTTTTCATTGAGAAAAACCTCCGAAGAATTTATATATAGAAGGTATATATTCGTATAAAATTATAATTAGTTTTATCAATTATATAAAATTATTATGAATGAAAAAAAGAAAACAAAACATGAATAGAAGTAAATAATAATGATTAATATTAATATATAGTACTACTACTATTACTATTAATACTATTACTAACTACTCTATGGTAGTAATAGTTAAAAAAAGAGGGAAGAAAAGAAAGAAAGAGAAAAGAAAAAAAATATATATATATAAAATAGATGAATAAACTTTGAAATTTCCTTAAGACTTTAAATAAAAGATCTTTCCCATTGAGAAAAACTCCTTCCTTTTAAAAGATTTAATAAAATCTCTCTCTCTCTCTCTCTCTCATTTCTTCGTTACTAAAATCATGAATGGGAAAAGAAAGAGAGAAAAAAAAAGAAAAAAACAAGACCCTGAAGGTGTGTGTATGTTAATAGAGTAAAAAAAAGAGAGGAGAGAGAGAGAGAAGATAAAAAAGAAAAGAGAGAGAGGAAAGAGAGAGGATGACTTTGAAATTCCCCTTTCGACCAGAGTGAGGGAGAGAGAGAGAAAGAGAGAGAATTTCATTGAGAAAAGCTAAGAGGGAAAGAGAGAGAGAAAGAACACGCTCGAGTAAAGCACCTGTCCAATTATGCGCTCGTGCGCGATTTCGACCTACATTTTCCCACGTCTGACTTGTCGGACAGGTGACCCAGGAGGGAGGTGAGGGAGGTGAGGGAGGAGAGAGAGACTTGCTAGTGTTGTACTATAGTTGTTGTTTCCCCGCAGCATCCATCCGAGAAGAGGGGTCATACTGGCACGTTCTCTCTTTCTCTCTCTCTCTCTCTCTCTCTCTCTCTCTCTCTCTCTCTCATTCTCTTTCTGTCTGTCTCTCTCTTTTGCTCTATAGATAGACGTGCTCTCCGTTCTCGAACGTCAGCACGCGAACGCGAAAAGCATTTAGCCGGATGACGTTCGCACATTCTAGACGTCCCGACGCCCACCATCACCATCACCATCACCACCACTACTAACACCTCCGCTTCCACCTCCGCCTCCACCTTCGACGCCTAACTCACCGACCGATCATCCGTTACGTTACCCTGACGTAATTGTCGAATTCTTGTCCCGAGGCATTTTACTACAACCATACTCTCTCTCTCTTTTTCTCTTTCTCTCTCTTTCTCTCTCCCCCTTTTTACCATTCTCCGTACGAACGAAACGTCAAACTTTTCCAAATTGACCTTCCGCATAGTCTATTCAAGCATAGAATATATATATATTTTTTTTTTTCTTAACATTGATGTACACGATATTAACAGGTGCATTATTTAATCATAAAAACGTATATACGATATTTTCGAGAGTATAAGTGTAATATGTATTATACGAAATCTATTATTGTTAAAATTTTCTTTTTTCTTTCTTTCTTTTTTCTTTAGGATAAATTCAATGATACAATATTACAAATTTATTGTGAATTACAATTTAACATGATTGTTGATACGCAATCCTTTGATAAAAATTATGAAAGATATCAAATTAATTCTATACATATTATATTATATATATAATTATATTTTAATTATCCAACCTCATTATCGGGATTAGAATTTTGAGATCATCCTGACATCTCTTTTTAAAAAAGGTTTTGAACGTTAATAATCGAAATGATTTTATGAATAAAATATAGATAACCTTCGAATAATTCATAGACAGAGGAAGAGAGAAAGAGAGAGAAAGAGAGCAGGTGTTTGGGATCAGAAATGATTGTTCGTTGAAAAGTACCTGTGTCAGTTTACACCTTGACATTCACAAGAGTACCACGTTCCTTCCGTACCGGTGGCTCGTGTCACGTTTCCACCCACACGTTTACACATCCTCTCTCTCTCTTTCTCTCTTTTTCACTGACTTTACTCTTTCTCTTTTCATCTCATTCTAAACAAATCAAAACCGACAATTCCATATTTCTTGAACAATATGAACAATATAAATTCGACCACTTTTATTCCTTCTCTCTCTCTTCCTCTTTCTCTCTGTCTTTCTCTCTTTCTCTCTTTCTCTCTTTTCATCTTATTCCAAACAAATCGACCAAACAATTTCTCACATTTCGTAAACAATATAAATTCGAATCTCCCTCTCTCTCTCTCTCTCTCTCTCTCTCTCTCTTTCCTTTCATCTGCATTCTAAATAAATCGATCAAAAATAATAACTAAAAAGAAAACTCGCAAATATTTGTACTTAAATTCGACAAATAAATAAATAAATAAATAAATAAATAAATAAATAAATAAATAAATAAATAAGTAAAAAAATAAATAAAAAAATAAATAAAGTAAAAAAGAAAGAAAACGGAGGCAAGAAGTAATCGAAAACGATAGCACTCGATAAAAAGGAACTCGACACGATGCTCGGAGCGTTTCAAAAGCGAGAGTGTAAGAGAAAGAAACGAAAGAAACGAAAGAAACGAAAGAAAGAAACGAAAGAAAGAAAGAAAGAAAAAGTGAGAGAGAAAGAGAGTGAGTGAGAGAGAAATGGAGGGAACGGGTTCCGCGTTCTGGCGGCTTTAACAGTGCCAAGGCGTGGGAAGTGATATACGAGCGTTATAGCGGCCGACGGCCATTTCCATCGAAGCGATTTTGTATCGGCGGACCACTAAGTCCGAACTAATTTGCTTATTAATATTTCACAACAACGCCGATCGCTCTGGGGGTTCGCGATATATCGTTTTACACCTTCTAACTCTCTCTCTCTCTCTCTCTCTCTCTCTCTCTCTTATTCTCTCTCTCTCTTTCTATTTATATATATATATATATATATATATATATATATATATTTCTTTCTCTTTATTTATACATCTTTCTTTCTGTCCATCTCTCTCTCTCTCTTCTTTCTTTTTTTCTCTCTCTCTCTCTCTCTCACACACATACACTATCTATCTATATATATACATAGATATATATTTCTCTCACTTTATCTGTCTCTCATTTTCTTATTTTTTATATCAAAATTTTAAACAACGCATAAGAAACACATATAAGATATGATCTTGAAATATTTCTTACAATCTTATCTCACTCGGTGCATAATTTTCTTTTTCTCTCTCTCTCTCTCTCTCTCTCTCTCTCTCTTGCGATAATACACGTCGTTAAGAAGAAGAAGAAGAAGAAGAAGGAGAAGAAGAAAGAAAGGAAAAAAAATAAAAAGAGAAAGAACTTTCGACAGATGTAATACGTGTGTTCCACCATAAAGAATCGCCATAAGAATGTCCAAAGAAGAGAATGCCTAAGGGAGTGAATAAGATCGTTATTATCTATCGTGTCATCTCTCAATAAGCGTAATTCCTCAAATGAATCGGCGATCCAACGACACGGAACTAATACGATCGTATCGGTTGAAATAAAGAAAAAAGGGAAGAAAAAGAAAGAAAGAAAAGAAAAAAAAGAGAAAAAAGAAGGAAAGAAAGAAAACAACAACAAAAAAAAGAAAAAGAAAAACAAAAACAGAGACAGAAAATAAAGGTAGAAAAAAGAATGGAAGGATCTTTTAGAACGTTAAATTCTCATTCTGGGAGCGACAGGTGTCGGTTCTTACGAGCTCGTAACGTTCCTTTTATAACATCGAAGTACGTTTTAAGAGTAAAATAGGTAGAACCTAAGTTCATTACCGCGATTCGCGAGACGACTTTTAAGCCTCACGACGGGATCAACGTCGTTAAATTTTAAAGGCGTATCGGTGAATTTACGATGCTTGACGAATCCTAAGTCGGAATGCTTCTTCGTAACGAAGCTTTTTGAAGAATTTGGGTCGCCATTTTAAGAATATGTGATTGAAATAAAGAGGACAGACAGTGTATGAGAGAGAGAGAGAGAGAGAGAGAGAGAAAGAGAGACGTATGCTTGAAAAGACATCAGAGAAGAAAAAAAAAAAGAAGAAAAGGGAAGACATATCGAAAAAGAAAAAAAGAAATAGTAAGACGTAGGAAATTATCGAAAGACAGACGATGATGGAGTAATAGAAAGATGTTCAGAAATGATATACAGGAAAAAATAAAACTGGAAGACACACAAAAAGGCAGGAATATATATAAAAGGGACAGAAAGGCGAATAAGAAGAAAAGCACAAAGACAGACAGAAAATAGGAAAGAGTTAAAGGTATACACAAAGACAGAAATAAAAGAAAACAACAAGATATAGAGAAAGACAGATAGAAAAAGACATCAAAAGACAGACGAACAAACAGACAGATAGACGGACAGACAGACAGATTGAGAAACGGAAAAGTATTGAAAATAATGACGTATAAAAAAAGAAATACACCAACAGACATGTAGACAGAGAAATAATTAAAGAAATGGTGGAATACATAAAGACAATTATTTTGAAAAAGAGAGAATAGATGGAAAGATCGTAAACAAAAGGGCGAATTAAAAAAAAAAAGAGAGAGAGAAAAAGAAGGAATTACGAATGAAATGTCAGACATAAAAAAGACGGATATAAATGCACAAAGACACATGGTAATTAAGAAACACTGATTTACGAAAAGTCCGACTAATAGAAAAACCTTAAGAAGATCAAAAAAAAAAGGAGAAAAAAAAGAAAAGAAGAAGAAATAAAAGAACGGGCACAGACAAACGGAATGAAAGAAAGATGGAGAAAAACGGACATAAAGACAAAGACATTCAGAAGGGCAGACAGAAAGGGGAAAGAGAGAAAGAGAAAGATAGACGGAGAGACAAAGAAAGATAAAAAAAGAAAAAACACGAAGACATATAGCACAGCATAGCACAGACACAGACAGACACAGACAGACACAGACAGACGCAGACAGACACAGACAGACACAGACAGACGCAGACAGACACAGACAGACACAGACAGACACAGACAGACGCAGACAGACGCAGACAGACACAGACAGACACAGACAGACGCAGACAGACACAGACAGACACAGACAGACACAGACAGACACAGACAGACACAGACAGACACAGACAGACACAGACAGACACAGACAGACACAGACAGACACAGACAGACACAGACAGACACAGACAGACACAGACAGACATAGACAGACACAGACAGACACAGACAGACACAGACAGACACTGACAGACACAGACAGACACTGACAGACACTGACAGACACTGACAGACACAGACAGATACAGATAGACAGACAAGACAGACAGACAGACAAACAGACAGACAGATAGAGAGAAAGAGAGAGACAGACAGATGAATAAAAAATATCATCTAAAATCTTATTCTTTCGATAACATTATCATTTTTAATCATTTTATATTTATATAAAATATAAAGGAAACAACAATAGTAATATAATAGTAATATAATAGTATAGTAAATTGTTTAATAGGCATGTGACATAAATGAATGATAGAAGAAAGTTAAGATTAAAAACAAGAAAAAAAAAGAAAAAAAAAGAAGAAGAAGAAGAAATAAAAAAAAGAGAAAAAAGAAGAAGAAATTATTTTTATCAATATTAAATAATTACAATTACTATAATCAATATATTTAAACGAAATGTCGAAGATCAACAAAGGGAATTATTTAATCAAAGTAAATATAAATAAATATACGGATAAATAAATAAATAAACAAATAAATGAATAAATAAGTAAATAAAAAATTGTTTTCATCTCATCAATCTTCTCATCTTCGTTCTTCTTTAAGATAAGATTTTGTCTTTCTTTATATATATATCTCTCTTTCTCTCTCTCTCTCTCTCTCTCTGTCTCTCTCTCTCTCTCTCTCTCTCTCTCTCTCTCTCTCTATTTCTCTAAAAGACGGATGAAATAAAGCCGTAGAAATATCTGAGCGAGCGAAAGGACTACGAAGCGTCGGTTAACGTGCCATTTTACGTCACATCAAAGCCTCGGCACATTGTTGGCAAGTGCCTAGCAGTCTCTTCTCGACTGTCCCTCGTCGTGCTTCGTCTTTTAACGAGAGAAAGAGAGAAAGGAATAGCAAAAGGGACCTCAACGACGATCCACCTCTCCCTCCTTTCTCTTCACCTTTTCCTCCTCCTTCTCCTCCTCCTCCACCACCACCACCATCGCCACCTTCTCTTTCCTCATCATCTTCGTTGTCGTTGTCTTAAAGATCCAAGAAGAGAAAAAAAATTTTAAAAAGGAAAAAAATCAAAACTAATGACTCTTAAATGAATTCAGGAATCATATCTAATCAAACAGTAGATAGACATATTATTGTATTTGTATATGTATGTATTTATATATGTATACATGTGTTTATGTACGTAAAAAAAATTATCACATATAATCTCAACTATATAGGATGATATATTCTATTAAAGATTTTATATTATAATAATATATATATATTTCTATAATCATCTATAGTCATTTATAATCATTCTATAATCATCAATATACCATAAGCATAGAAAACAATATTATAATACATCGAAATTTCATTTGTTGAAAGAAAGAAAGAAAGAAAGAAAGGAAGAAAAAATAACGCAAAAGCAAAAGAGAAAAGATCGCGAAATTATTATTTCATGCCATTGTTACGGAAAAAACAAAAAAAAAAAAAACCAAAAAAAAACAAAAAAAAAACAAAAAGAACGAAACAAAAAAAAACAAAAAAAAAAAGAGAAGAAAGAAAATGAAGAAGATAAGAGAAAAAGAAGAAAAAAAAATCGAGAAAGACAGCGACGACAAGAGAAGAAAAAAAAAATAAGAGGGGGGAGGGAAAGAGAAAAAAACGAAAGCGACGAAAAATAAAAAAATAAAAAAAAAAAGGAAATCGAGAAACGAAAATAAGAAAAAGAAAAAGGAACCAAAAAGAAACCAAAAAAAAAAAAAAAAAAGAAAAAAAAAAAGAAAAAAAACCAGGAAAAAGGAGAAAAAATAAAATTCAAAAAAGGAATCATCGCGCTGCCTGACCAGAATAAACTTTCGATGGCAATGAATTTAATGGACCGTGCAAGCCTTTCGGCAGGAAACACAGGGCGCGTGAGCTTCTTTGAGAGGGGAACTTTACCGCTCGCGTTGCATCGGTGCGGTGACCAAGCGAATCGTGTCGTAAACTTGTGTTTCCCCAGCCCACCCCCCTCACCGTTTCTCTCTCTCGTTCTCTCTATCTTACTCTCTCTCTCTCTCTCTCTCTCTCTCTCTCTCTCTCTTTCTTTCTCTCTCTTATTCTTTCTTTCTCTTTCTCGGATCGTAAAGTCTATCGACGGAAGTGCGACGAACGGGTCAACCTCGACGCGGGTGATTCTAGAAGAAGGTTGCCAAAAGAGAAAGACACAGAGAGAGAGAGAGAGAGAGAGAGAAAGAAAGAAAGAAAGAAAGAAAGAGAGAGAGAGAGAGAGAGATAAAAAGACAGAGATAGATAAAGTGAACCCTTTATTGCTCGCGATATTTGAAGATTTTATTGTCGTTTCACTCCACTGCGAGGAGGAACTTATGTACTTACATAGGTACTTACATACGTACGTATGTATATATATATGTATGTGTATATATGTACGTATGAACGTAGGTATGTACGTACCTAAGTACGATGAGGATCTCTTTCGATTCTGACCGACCACCCAACTTGAGACGCCTACGAATCTTTGAACAGAGAGAGAGAGAGAGAGAGAGAGAGAGAGAAAGTGAGAAATAGAAAAAACAAAATAGAAATAGAAAAATAAAAAGAGATAGTGAAATTATTCCAATTCTATACCAACTATATATCCCCTAATTGTGATCATTGTCATCGTCGTCATGAATAATATATATATATGTATATGTCAATAATTTATATTCAATAATAATGATAATAATAATAATAATACATTGATCATATTTCTAAATTCAATAAAAATAACAATTATTATCATTAATCATCGATAACATTTAAACGATAAATATATACGTAATGTGTAATATTACGATAGAGAATAGGTATAATTTAAATAAGAAATTTTGTGAATGGTAATGGAAAGATTTAGAAATGAGGACGGTGTCAGGGATGATGATTCGTAATGAGGAATGAAAGGAGATAATAATAATTAGAGAAAAAAAAAAGAAAAAGAAGAAAAAAATGACAAAAAAGGAAAAAAAAAGAATCGGAAACGAAAAAAGGAATATCTTGAAAAACAAAAAAAAAAAGAAAAAAAGAAACGAATATCTACGTGTAATTCAAGCGTGTAAAAGAACACCCCGCTTCAACTCATATCTCCTTCGCCCTCGTCCTTGCTCTCACCCCTATCCTCCTCTTCTTCCTCCTCCTCCACTGACGTTTTGCTACGGTAGAAGTAAAAGTTTCTACAGGGGTCTCTCTCTCTCTCTCTCTCTTTCTCTCTCCCCCTCCCAATCTCTTTCTCTCTCTCTCTCTCTCTCTCTCTCTTTTTCTCTTTCTTATTCTCTACCATGGTTAACTTCTATATAAGACGGATCGTAAATTACGCCAATATTTCCGCGAAATCCTAACAAGATTATAAAGGAGATTGTAGAGAGTTCTCTTATGTTGCCTTCTAGTGGCCGTGACTTTCGTCTCTTGCCCTTCTCCACCTCCACCTCCACCTCCTCCACCATCACCATCACCACCACCAGCCTCTTCTTCTTCTTCTTCTTCTTCTTCTTCTTCTTCTTCTTCTTCTTCTTCTTCTTCCGATCCATTCTCATCTACTCGTTCTTTGCCTTTGCGAGAAATAAGAGAAAGAGTGTATGTGTGAGAGAAAGAGAGAGAGAGAGAGAGAGAAGGAGAATAAGTGAGAGTGAATGAGTGAGAAAGAAAGAGAGAGAATGAAAGAGAGAGAGAGAGAAAGAGAGAGAGAGAGAAAGAGTAAAAGTGAGTGAGTGAGTGAGAGGTGAAGGGACAGTGGTGGTGAAGAAGAAAGGGGATGGTGGGTACAGCGGGGCGGGTGGGGTTAGGGGAAAGAGAGAAGGAAGGAGATCTATTTATAATGCGTTTGCGTCTTTGCGGGGTCCCTCCAGCCGGTGGAGGCAGTAAATGTCGCGTGTATTTCATATGAAACTCCACCCTTCTCCTGGCCGTTCCTCGCAATGCCAATCTCGGTCTTTTGCTCGGCCGATAATGCCGAGCGCTAACAAAGTTAACTCCTGCGAAAGAGAAAGAGAGAAAGAGTGAGAGGGAGAGAGAAAGGGTGAGAGAGAGAAAGGTGAGTTTCTCTCTCTCTCTCTCTCTCTCTCTCTCTCTCTCTCTCTCTCTTCCTCGCTCTCTTTCTCTTACGTCGATTTTCTTACTTTTTTTTTATTCCCATTCTTCCATTTCGTGTACATTTTTTTTTTTTATTTTTATGCTTTTTGTTTTTCATTTTTTCCTTTTGTGTTCTTTCCGTCGGCATTCGATGTTAACGCTTCTCACGTGAGTTCGTCACTTTTTAACATTCGAATGATTACGACCATTCTTCGTTCTTTCTTCGTTTGTAATACCAGAGATACTGTGTACATTATCGAATTTTCTTTTTCTCTTCCTCTTCTTCTTCCTTCTTCTTCTTCTTCTTCTTCTACTTATCCTTCTTTTGGTTTTTTCTGTTCTTTTTTTTTTCTTCCTTTTTTTTTTTTCTTTTTTTTTTTTAAGAATACTATTATCTCCCTCAATTTTTGCGTGAATCGATTGAAATCGTTCTTTACGATAATTGATTGTTTTTTCTCTCGATCGTACAATCGCATTAACGAGAGTAATGATTTTTTTCGTAGGAAGAAATATTGACAATTCTTTCTCTTTTATTTTTCATGAGTAAAGGACAGAGAGACAGAGAGAGAGAGAGAGAGAGAGAGAGAGAGAGAGAGAGAGAATCGATTGAAATCATTTTATAATTGATAATGTTTTCGATTGAACAATTACATTAATGGGAATAATTATATTTTTGATGAAAAGAATTAGCACATATTTCTTTTTTTTTCTTCTTATGGAGAAAAAGAGAGATGGAGTTAGATATATAGATGGATGGAGAAAGAGACAGAGAGAAAGAGAGAAAGAGAGAGAGAGGTAGAGAGAATGTGAGAATGAGAGAGAAAGAGTAAAAGAGAGAAAGAGTGTGAGAATGAGAGAGAGAGAGAGAGAGAGAGAGAGTAAGAGCGAGAAAGAGAGAGAGAGAGAGGTAGAGAGAATGTAAGATTGAGAGAGAAAGAGAGAGAGAGAGAGGTAGAGAGAATGTGAGATTGAGAGAGAAAGAGTAAGAGAGAGAAAGAGAGAGTGTGAAAATGAGAGAGAGAGAGAGAGAAAGAGAGAGTGTGAGAATGAGAGAGAGAGAGAGAGAGAGAGAGCGAGAGAGAGAGAAAGAGAGAGTGTGAGAATGAGAGAGAGAGAGAGAGAGCGAGAGAGAGAGAAAGAGAGAGTGTGAGAATGAGAGAGAGAGAGAGAGAGAGAGCGAGAGAGAGAGAGAGAGAGTAAGAGAGAGAATTAGAGAGGATAAATCGGTTTCAAAAAGGATACATTTTAAACGGCATTCTACGTTCGATAGATCCCATAGCCGTCACGCGAGATTCTAAGAAAAGTCGTTTCGAAAAGACTGGGGCCCCCAGAATGATGTCTATGTAATACGTGTTCGTATGTATTAGCGTGTGTTAGAGTGTATTATAGTTCGCTTAATAAAGGCCTCGGAGGTAACGGATCGTTATTAGATCGGGCACCTCCCCCGTACACCCCCCTCCACCCCCCCTTCTATTCCCTTCCCTATCCTCCCTACCCCTCAAGCCCCATCGCAATAATCCATAAAATGTAACATTCTCTTTCCTATAGTTGGCAATTATGTTTTTTCTTGGTCCCTTCTTTTCTTTAACGTGATTGAGTTTTAGTTTCATCGTCTGCACGGAACGAACTTTTTCTACTAACGTTTTTCTAATTATCTGTCCATTGTGTCCAGTTGTCATCCTTATCTTTGTATATATTTGTATATATATATATATATATATATATATATATATATATATATGCAAAAGATAAAAAGTTGACCTATGAGATTATAGGATTTATTTATAAAAGTACGAAATTAATATTGATAATTTTTCAATGATATAGTAATGAGAAAATTTATTAATTAATAAATAAAATTAATAAATAAAAATAAAAATATATATATATAATATAGAATTGATATATTATTTACGGAGTAACGGTATAATATAATAATATATTAATATAGATATTCGTATTATTTTATAGTTAAAAGAAAAAAGGAAATAAAAAAAAAAAAAAATAATAATAATTACGATATTTATATACAGTAATTTTTATTACTGTAATTTCAACGTTACTTGTACGATCAATTCGAATAATATTTAAATAATATTTAGAAAATATTTAATGAGCATATTTTAAAAATATATTATCGAATTAATTTTCAAACGAATTAATACGTACATACTTAAATGTGCATCGACCTGCATTAGAAATAACTTCGACGAGAGATCTTCTTCGATTATCGATTTGTATGATGATCGATTCGTTCAAAAAAAAAGAAAAAAAAAAAAAAGAAAAAAAAAAAGAAAAAAAGAAAGAGAAAAGATCTCTGACAAATCTTCTTTTTTTTTTTTTTAAAGTCATTAAACAAAATCAATCCACATGCAAATTATTGCAATATATATATATATATATATCATTAGTATCATAAAATACGTATCATAAAGATATCATATAAAAATCTATCGTAAAGATTTCATTTAAAAGTGAACCGTAAAATTTTATTGAAAGCAAAAGTAAAGCAAAAACAAAAAAAAAAAAAAAAAAAATTGCGATCATAATACTCATACACGAACCTTTAAATTTTACCCGAGATATAAAAGAAAAAGAACATAGTAAGAGACAGAAAGAGATAAAGAGAGAGAGAGAGAGAGGGGGGGGGGGGGTGGATAGTATTGGAGGAAGAGGGAGTAGACATTCTTAAAAAAGAAAAAAAAAGGAGGAAGAAAATAGAAGAGAGAAAAAAAAAGAGAAGAAGACCTGGCATAATCAATTTCAGAAGTCACTAAAAAAAAAAGGATAGAAAAAAAAAAAAAAAGAAAAAGAAAGAAAGAAGAAG
>NC_140827.1:1997500-2007500 GCF_050613455.1 Vespa mandarinia | reverse complement strand
TGCTGTTGCTATTGCCGTTGCTGTTGCTGTTGCTGTTACTGTTACTGTTACTGACACTACTGATGTTGTTGCGCTGGTGTTGCTGTTACTGTTGCTGTTACTATTGCTGTTGCCATTGCCGTTGCTGTTGCTATTACTACTGTCAGATTACACCGACGCGAAGCGTTAACTCTACTCGCTTGCCCTAACCGTTTACGAGCGAGTTTACGTTTACGCGGTTCGAGTGGTACGGTGCTCACGATAGTCGCGAGCAATGCTCTTGTTAACACCCCGTTAACTCGGCCCTCGGACAACCTCATAAAATTCGATGGCTCGAAAGACTACCATACTTGATTCTATAGGCGCACGACGAATTCTCAATACCGATGAATTTCTACAAATTTAAATCAGCAAACCGACGACGGTTTTTCTTCTTTTTCTTCTTCTTCTTCTTCTTCTTTTTACGAATTCGTTCGATTAATTCAACCCTCAATCCTTCAACTCCCTTCCTAAAATTCCTGTCATTCTTCTTTCCCATCTTTTCTCTTTCTTTTCTTTTCTTTTCTTTTCTTTCCTTCCATTCATTTTTTCTCCTTTTTCTTTTTTTGCCTTTTAGAAATACATTCGATAAACACATTCATTTTCTAATATACAATTTCTAATCTATTTGTTTGTTTTTTCCCCTCCCCCCCCACTTTTCTTTTCTTAAGTTTCCTCGTTCTCTTTTTTCTTATTCCTTTTAAACGTTTCGATCAATAAATTTCTTTTCATCCTCAATAGGATTTCTTCTCGTTTTGTCGTTATCGAAAAAAAAATTCATGCAAGAAGAAGAAAAAAAAGGATGAGAGACGAGAGATCGAAAAGAAAAAAAAAAAAAAAAAAAAAGAAAAGCAAAGAAAAAGGAAAATAAACAATCTTGAACAACAATTAATATCTATCTGTGGTGTGACAATAAATAATGACTAAGTGATGATAATTAAAAAAAAAAAAAAAAAAATTATATACACCATATTATATATACATATATTATGTATATATATATATATATATATAATAACACATTCGATGTATAACATTATATATATATATATATATATATATATATATATATATATATATATGTATATATTATATCGTATCATAGATCGCGTACGTTCTCTACCGAAATAAATTTTCTTTTTTTTTTTTTTCGATAGGAAGAAAGAAAATAAATAAATTAATTAATTAATTAAATAAATGAATAAATAATTCGTACTAATTCGAATTAATCGTTTCAGTTAGTTGGCTTAGGAAATATTTCACCCCTTGTATACATACGTACACACATACATACATATATACATACATATATATCTATCTCTCTCTTTTTCTTTTTCATCGTTTTGTCATACCACCTGTGATGTTCGCAAAGAGGCTCGTAAAAGCGTGCCGTTCGCGTGATGCTCGCGAATTCGTTACTACTCTTGTTAACGCCCTCCTCTCGTCCTCCTCCTCTTCCTTTTCCTCCTCTTCCTACCCCTTTGCAGCCCCTGGGCAAACCTCGTAAAATTCAGCGGTTTGCGCGCTGCCTCGTACGTAAACCATCGACGAATTTGCCGTCGTTCATCACGCGACGAATAAGGACGACTTTGGTCCTCCCCTCTTTTTAAAGAAATTCTCTCTCTCTCTCTCTCTCTTACTCGTTCGTTCGTTCGTTCGTTCGTTCGTTCGATCTTCCTCGCTCTCATATTTCGTGTAAATTATACATTCTTCCTGAATTTCCATCTCTTTCTACAGATACTTAAGTAGTACGTTTATACAATCTCGTTTGTCTGTCCGATTGAAAGTTTGAGAAAACTTTATATTCGGGTTTTAGTTATTTTTAGATGATAGCCTTTTTTTTCTTTCTTTCTTTCTTTCTTTTTTTTCTTTTTTTTCTTTTTTTGTTAATTAATCCTGTTCATTTTTTTTTCCTCTTTTTCTTTTTTTCTCTTCCTCTGGTTTCCCCCTCCCGCTTTTTTTCCACCGTTCTTTTTCCACTATTTTTCTTTTCTCCTTTTTCTTCATCTTGTTTTTTTCTTTTTTTTTTTTTACCCCCC
This sequence comes from Vespa mandarinia, assembly GCF_050613455.1. Classification (NCBI taxonomy): domain Eukaryota; kingdom Metazoa; phylum Arthropoda; class Insecta; order Hymenoptera; family Vespidae; genus Vespa; species Vespa mandarinia. Next base: position 2,005,443 of record NC_140827.1, on the reverse strand, counting down.
TTCCTTTTTCTCATTTTCCCACTTTGTTCGCCATTTTTCTTTCTATCTTTCTTTCTTTTTTCTTTTTTCTTTTTTATTTTGGATTTTTGTTGTATCTTCTTCTTTTTTTTGCTTCGTCTTCGTTTTCGCATACGTTTCTCTCACGAGCGAAACTTTCGAATTCGCTTAACAGCGAATTAATAAATAGAATTAATCGAATTAAAGAATTCGAATTAATAATCCGACGATTTATTTATTTTTTCCTTCTTTTTTTTTTTTTATTTCTGATTTTTTTTCTTTTTGTCCTCTTTCCTTTCTAAGTTCTTTTTAAAAAAAAATGACGATGAGTATTTTAATGACTTTCGTTCGATCTTTTTTGACCAAACGAAAAGATAACAAAAGTAAAGAAAAGGAAAAAGAAAAAAAGAAGAAGCCAATAAAAGTTTAGTTTTTCCTAATTGAAATTAAAAGCATTAGTAATGATGGTTATCAATTTTTTATAACTCTTTTTATTTCTTTTTTATTTTTTTTTCTTTTTTTTTCCTCGAAAGAAAAGCCAATAGAAACGTACATATCTCAAGTTCGTGCTTTAGTAATGATAAGTAAAAACGATAGTTTCATATTTTTTGTTGTTTTTTTTCTTTTTTTTGTTTTCAATTAAGAAAGAATCTCTTATTTTCTTTAAGTTCAGTGATTAAACATATCTTTGTTTCTTTTTCAAAAGAGTATTTAATGAAAATTTAGTTTTTATATATTTTTTCATTTCTTTATTTATTTATTTTTTTTTTTTGTTTCCCCCTTTTTATTAACAACGACAAGAACGATGATACAATTTTTTTTCTTTTTTTTTTTTTTTTCTTTTTTTTTTTAATTACGAAAGAAATTTTCTATCCCACTTATCTTCGATTTCTTTTACTTTTAATTCTTCTTCTTTCATTTGTAAAAGAAAGAAAAAAAAGAAAGGGCGGGGGGGGGATGATGCGGGGGTAAAATTAACACAGAGACAAAATTGTTCATTCATTTATCCTTTTTATCTAATCTAACGAGATAAGATAATAAACGTGTTTTAATCTCTGTTTAATTGTATTGTTTTATTTTCTTTTGTTTTGTTTCAGGAACACCGATCAATCGATTACCGATTATGGCAAAATCAGTATTGGATCTTTACGAACTATATAATCTTGTGATTGCTCGTGGCGGTCTGGTCGACGTTATAAACAAAAAGCTTTGGCAGGAAATCATCAAGGGTCTCCACCTGCCTTCTAGCATAACTTCCGCCGCATTTACTCTTCGCACTCAGTAAGTAGACCGTAGAATTTCTCCTCTCTTATCCGATGTTCCATTCTTTCCTTTTCTTTCCGTTTTCTTTCTTTTCTTTCTCTCTCTCTCTCTTTTCTTTTTTTTTTCTCTTTTTTTTCTGTCTTCTCTTTTTTTTTTGTTTTGGTTTCGCAAAAGGGCGTGCCTACGTCGGAGTCGATCCAATTTCAATTTAACGATTGACTATATTATACCCTTTTATTATTTTTTTAATTTTTTTTTCTTTCTCTTTTCTTTTTTTTTTCTCTTCCCTCCTCCGCTTCTAACGATCTTCATTAATTTTATTTTACGCTTACGAGCATTTCTTTTCTTTTCCTTTTTTTTTTCCTTTTCTTTTCTTTTTTCTTATCTTTTTCTATTTCTTTTTCTACCTTCAATCGATTCTCCACGATAATAAGATGGACGAATCCTTCTTTCTTTCTTTCTTTCTTTCTTTCTTTCTTTCTTTCTTTCTTTCTTCTTTTTCTTTCTTTTGTTTTTTCTTTCTAGGTTCTTTATTTTTTTTGCAAATTTTACGAAACACAAATTCTACGAATATTTAAAGGTTCGCTTAAATATATGCACGTCTCTCTCTCTCTCTCTCTCTCTCTCTCTCTCTGTCTCTCTCTCTCTCTGTCTCTCTCGTTGCGTTAAAATTCGATTGACGAATTCGTTTTGAAATCTTGTTTTTTGTTTCTTTTTTCTGTTTTTTTTTATTTTTCTTTTTTTCTAAATATTCTTACGAATAGTATGCCGATCAATGGCATAAGATCTTCGATGTTTCTTTCCTCTTCTCGTTTTTTTCTTCTTTCCTTCTTTCTTTCTTTTTCTTTTTATCTTTTTTTTTTCTTTTTTTTTTGTACAATTACTTTTCCTCCTTTTCTATTCTCACAATTTCGAGATTAACGATGACTGAATCGTTAATAGCGATTAGAACGTTTGGAATTATTCGCGAACGATTCGTTTGTTTAAATCCATTGCAATAAAAAAAAGTGCATATTTAGTATTCGCGTGAACATTTTCTCATTTATCTTCTTCTTAATAACGAACGACAATGAAGAGAAAAGAAGAAGAAGAAAAAAAAAAAAAGAGAAATAAGCGACAAAGAAAAGAAAACAAATAAAAAAGAAAAGGAAATGAGAAAAAGGAAAAAAGGAAAGGAAAGAGTGATATAATTGATTGACAATTTGGGAAAAAAAAGAAAAGAGAAAAAAAAGAAGAAAAAAGAAAAAACAAGGAAAAGGAAAGAAAAAACCAAAAACAGAGAAAGAAAAAGAACGAACGAATGAAGAAATATGAAAAGAAAAGAAAAAAAAATAAAGAAGAAAAAAAATTTTCTCCGTTGTTAAGTCGATGATAAATTCGATAATGAGAGAAAGAGATAGAGAGATAGATAGAGAGAGAGAGAGAGAGAGAGAGAGAGAGAGAGAGTGAAATAAAAATGTCGTAACGATCGAACGGATTAATTTAAATATATACAAATTAATTGGAACACATAATAAATCATTGTTATTTTATTCTTACGTTAAATGCGAAAATTATGAAGATATAGGACGATACGGGAATAAAACGGTAAAAACGAATTCCCATTTAACATTCCCCCCTTTATCTTTCTCTCGCATACACACACACACACACACATTAACACACATACACATACATATGCATACATACATATATATATATATATATATATATATATATATATATATATGCATACAAAGGCAGACTAAAACGGACGGTGACAAACGTACCGTGTAATCGGATTTGGACGGATTCTCTTACAGGTTTTTCTAACTTTTTCTCAAGTTATAGTCTGCATATATATATATATATACATATATAATACATACAATAAATACATATATATATATATATATATATATATATATATATAGATACACATACGTTACATACATATACGAGGCGTGAAACGAGGTGGACGGTATAATCGATTCGATCGCCACCAATCTCTCTCTCTCTCTCTCTCTCTCTCTCTCTCTCTCTCTCTCTTTCTCTCTGTATCTCTATATCTATCTATCTATCTATCTCTTTCCTTCTTTTACAAGACATTCAAAGTTCCTATGACCGGTTAGAGGAATGATGGATGTGCCATCGAGTCTCGAGACGTTCTCGTCGCCCACCACGAGAGTTGAGAAGTTATTTTCGCGAGCATATGTACCTAAGGGAAAGAGATAGAGATATATAGAGATAGAGAAAGAGAAAGAGAGAGAGAGAGAGAGAGAGAGAGAGAGAGAGAGAGAGAGAGAGAGAGAGAGAGAGAGATAGTCTTCTTGTAATTCGAATTAGAAACCATCGTTCTCTCTCTCTCTCTCTCTCTCTCTTTTCCTTTCTATCTTTCTCTTTTTCATCCCTACATCGTCGTCTCCCCTTTTTTGACGTCTTCCTTCTATTTCTACCCCTCCAACTCCTCATTCACTTTCTCTCTCTTTCTCTGTCTCTCTGTCTCTGTCTCTCTCTCTCTCTCTCTCTTTGTCTCTCTCTCTCTCTCTGTCTCTTTCTCTCCCTCTCTTTATTACGTTTTCGTAGGATTGAAGAACCGTTCTCGCCATGTTAAATCTCTTTCGTCGAGCAATTTTCTTTTGCTTTTTCATCTTCGAGAATACGTCGTCTTTGACTTGGTAGGTCGATCCTCGAATCCCTATTTAGAATCGTCATTGGGTTCTGTCTCTAAAAGTGAAAAATATTAGAATGAGATAGAGATAGAGATAGAGATAGAGATAGAGAGAGAGAGAATTAGACGAGAAATAAATCATCCTTGATTTCGTATTTAGTCAATTTATTATTATATGAATTTTAATTTATTGATTTCTATAATATTTATTCATTATAAAATTATATATATATAATTATATTATAATTAATTAATATTTAATTATATATAATTATATTATAATCAATTAAATATATATATATATATGTATATAGGTTGGAATATTTGAATTATAGTAAATCTTAATTGGGAATAAATATTGATTAAAAATTTGTTCGATAAGAATGAACAAATGAAATTATGGTTTTATTATCTCTTTTAAAAATTGAAAAAAAAAAAACCATTTTCTCATTTCTCTTGCAGATAAGAAATTATTTTTCTCTCAATTTATTGATTTTTATAATATGTATTCATTCTAAAATTGTATATATATATATATATATATATATATATATATATATATATATATATATAGGGTGAAATATTTGAATTATAGTAAAACTTAATTGAATATAAATATCGATGAAAAATTTGTTCGATAACAATGAGCAAATGAAATTATGTTTTTACTTTCTTTTTGAAAAAAAAAAAGAAAAAAAAAAAATTTCCTCATTTCTCTTGCAGTTATGAGATTAAATTTCTCCCAATTTTATAATTCATTGATTTCTATAATATTTATTCATTCTAAAATTCTATATATATATATATATATATATATATATATATATATATACAAGATGCAATATTTGAATTGTAGTAAATCTTAATTGAATATAAATATTGATTAGAAATTTGTTCGATAACAAAGAGCAAATGAAATTATTTAATTTATTTTCTTTTCGAAAGAAAAGAAAAAAAAGGAGAAAAAAGAAAGTAAACGACATAGAAAGAGACAGAGAGGAGTGGAAAGAGCAGTGAATGGAAAAGAGAATAGCGCGAAGGATCGAAAGTAAGTAGGGAGAGTCAAAAAGGAGGAAAGAAAAAAGAAATAAAAGAAGAAAAAAGGAGCACAAAAAAAAAATCAAAAAAGCAAACAAAACAAAAGAAAGAGAAGGGAAAAGAAAACAAAACAAAAGAAAAAAAAAAAAGAAAAAAAAAAAGGAATCGAAAGAAGACAAAGCAAAAAGGGGGGAAAAGAAAGGAGATGTAAAAAAGGGAAAGAGAGAGAAAAAAAAAAAGAAAAAGAAAATAAAAGAGATTTTGCGGCACCGTAACGTCTCACATTCGTCCATCCTTTTGACACATTGATAATTCGTAAATATTGTTTATCTCGACGTGTTATCCAATTCTAACTTTCTCTCTCTCTCCCTCTCTCTCTCCCTCTCTCTCTCTCTCTCTCTCCCTCTCTCTCTCTCTCTCTCTGACCAATCTCCATCTCACTTTCTTTCTCTTCTATATCCAATCCGGAGGCATGCAAGGCGTCTCTCGGACGTGGCCTATAATTCGCGCTGGCATCGTTCGGTTTTTACGATTGTCTGGCCAGACTGCGGGCTAAACTAGCCGTCGACTTTAAAAGTTCGCGTCGGCAGCACACGTATACAGTTCTCAACGTGTACCACCACAACACGACGACAACAACAACAACAACAACAACAACAACAACAACAACAACAACAACCAACAAACTTAACAACACAACACACACAAACATATGCACACGCACAAACATATCTTTTCACACAACTCTGCCCTCCTTCCTCTTTCTCTTTCCCAACCCCTCCATCCCTCCCCTCCCCCCCCACCCCTTATACATCTCACTTCGTCCCATCACAACCCAACCTTGCATACAAACAAAATATATACATATATATATATATATATATATATATATGTATATGTATATAAAGAGATACGTACGTACCTACGTACATAAATGCAGATATATATATATGTATGTTTGTATGTATATATGTATATATGTATATATAGGGAAAGATTGGACAGGCAAACGGACTTCTTCGTTCGGGGGCATAAATCTCTACTTCTCTGGATGGTAATCGAATTCCGAGCGACGCCAAGAAAAAGAGAGAGAGAGAGAGAGAGAGAGAGAGAGAGAGAGAGAGAGAGAGAGAAAGACTATAGTTCTCCACTTTCGAGTCTTCTCTTATTAGGAAGCAAGAATAAGAAAAAATAAAGAGATAGAGAGAAAAAGAGGGTGGCAGGAAGGGAGAGAGAGTTTACGAAAAGCTCGTAAAAAATAAAAAAAGAAATTGAAAAGAACAAAAGAAAAAAGCTTTAAAGGGTTTAACGCGTAACGTAAGTTAACGTAAGTTAACGTAAGTTAACGTAAGTTAATGTAACCTTAACATTGTTTTCATCCTTTGATATTTGATCTAAAAAAGAGAGAGAGAGAGAGAAAAAAAATAGAAGAACTCTCTTTGATCGTGCCGAAAGTTTTAAATATATATATATACATATATATATATCTTCTCGCATAAAATATTCATGTTTGAATAGATTAGAAAGAGATAGTTATGTATGGAAAACGTATTGTGTATTTGGATGACATTACTATCGGCCATTATACGCAGGTGGAGGAGATTGGTATAACGTGAACGAGTTTGTGTACTTAAGATCCTTCCTTTATCGTTAATGATACGTAAGCTCTGGCAAAGAAAAATACACACAGTGAAGGAGATAAAGAAAAAGAGAGAGAGAGAGAGAGAGAGAGAGAGAGAGAGAGAGAAAGAAAGTATACGATGAAACGGTGTTGAACAGTTTGCGAAACAATCAGAAAATCCTAAATTTTCCTTCCTTCTTTAGAAAATATTTTCTTTTTCTACGAAATATAAAATTAATGTAATATTAACAGTCAAAGATATTTAAATGTTCTAATGAAAAAAAAAAAAGAAAAAATTAACGTTTAAATGTTCAAAGATATTTAAACCGTTCTATTATTTGTTAATTTTTTTTAAATAATTGAATACAATTATCCTTTTTAATATAAATTTCATATATATATAATGAAAGTTAAAATTAAAAATTGTGAATAAAACAAAAAAAATACATATATATATATATGTATATATATATATATATATGTGTGTGTGTGTGTGAATATATATATATACATATGTATGAATAAAATATTGAAGAACATTTAAATGTTAACATTAGTGAATTACTCGTAAACAAATTACTCGTTTACAAATGTCAATTTATAATTCCACCCTATCTCAAACCCTTTTCTCAAAAGAAAAAAGTAGTTAAAAGAAAAAAAAAAAAAAAAAAAAAAAAGGAAAAGATCAAAAAAGAAAATCGTTCGAATCACTTTATTCCATTTATCATGTCACTATAATAATATTTATTACTCAATGACATTGATAATTAATAGAAGAAAAAAAAAATAAATAAAAAAAAAAATATGACAATTAAATGTGATAATTAAAAAAAGAAAAAAAAAAAGAAAAAGAAATCCTCTTGTATCGTTCATTTTTTTTTTTTTTTACAAATCATTATTGCCCACAATGCCTTGCGCATCTTTCTTTCTTTCTTTTTTTTTTCTCACGTCTTTTCATTTGAAAAAAAAGAAAAAAAGAAGAAAGAAAAGAAAAGAAAAGAAAAAATATCAAACGATAGGACAACTGTAACAATAATCATTATCATCATCATCACCCATTATTATTATTATTATTATTATTATTATTATTATTATTATTATTATTATTATTATTATTATTATTAATTTTTCTTTTTGTTTTTCTCCTTCGCTTTGCAGATATATGAAATATCTCTATCCATATGAGTGCGAAAAACGACGATTATCGACTCCTGCGGAACTTCAGGCAGCAATCGACGGTAATCGTCGTGAAGGCCGCAGGAGCAGTTATGGGACATATGCTGCTGGTGGGCCAGGTAGCGAAGGCTTGGTCCAAAGAAATCCACCAAACTCGTTGGCGATGCGGGCCCAAATGTCACCATTATCATTGGTGAC
>NC_140827.1:1977500-1992500 GCF_050613455.1 Vespa mandarinia | reverse complement strand
CATGATTTCTTTAATTCGTCGTTATTGCATTGTTTGCATATTTATTTATTTATCTGTATATATATATATATACATATATATATATATATATATATATATATATATATACATATTGTTTTTTTCTTTATCGTTATTCAAACAAATTTTATTTCGTCTAGTCCTATTGAATTCACTTTGCGAAAAAGAAAAAGGAAAGAAAAAAGAAAAATAAAAAAGAAAGAAAATAATTTTTATTATTAAATATTCGTCTTCATTGTTCATTAACGATATTGTACGAAAAAAAAAGAAAAAGAAAAAAAAAAAAGAAAAAAGAGTTGCTCGTTCCAATAATCTAATAATATTAAATTTTTTGGTCGATTTCTTTTCTTTCTTTTCTTTTTTTTTTCTTTTTTTCTTTTTTTTTTTTTTTTTTTTTTTTTTTTTCTTTATTTTATAATAATACATTGCATATCCTATTTTTTAGCTTGGTATAAAATGAGATTAATTTTTGCTTTACAGTCCTTTTTTTTTCTTTTTTTTTTCGATTTTTTCCTCATCCATTCTCCTTTCTTATCATTTGTTGTCATTTTCAAAAGTCTTAACACGCTACACGTGTACAAATGTCCTATTACCTTTTCTCTGTATTAAATACAAAAAAGAAACAATTACGTTATACGAATGATTGAATGATGCGAGCGCAAAAGGTTCTTTTTTGTTTGTTTTCTTTTTTTTTTCTGCGGCGGTGAGGTAGCGAAAGGGGTTGAGAAAGAAAAATAAATAAATAAATAAATAAAGGAATAAATACAAAACAAAGAGTGAACGATAAACGTAATGCAATCGACAATTAACGATTGCAAACAATCAACGACGACAACAATTGTTTAACAACGGCAACAACAGCTACGACAACGGCAACGACAACAACAATGGCTACGGCAACGGCAACAACAGTAAAAACTTGAATAAAAAAAAAGAAAAGTCGTAATAAACGAATGAATAATGATGACGATGATGATGATGATAATAATAACGATTGGACATTAAAGGGAAAAGAAAAAAAAATGAAGAGAAAAAAAAAATAGAAGAAAAAAAACGACGAAGGAGGAGAGAAAAACAAAAAAAGGAACTGAAAAAAGTTCACGCGTTAATTAATTATATTATTTCATCATTATTATAATCGTTTTTACTTTAAGAGATTAATTTAATTAATTAACGCAAAATCCTCGGATTGGTCGAAAATATCTTGAAGTCGACATTATTGACCAATCCGAGGACTTTTAGTCAAATTATTATTATTATTATTATTATTATTATTATTATTATTATTATTATTGTTATTATTATTATTATTCTTATTCTTATTCTTATTCTTATTCTTATTATTATTATTATTATGATCACATTATTATTATTATTATTATTATTATTGTTATTATTATTAATATTATTATTATTATTATTATTATTATTATTATTATTATTATTATTATTATTATTATAATCGTAATATTTTTGTATTATATTATCTATTATCTTTAACAGTATTTTTCTTTTCTGTTTCTAAGTTTAGACAATTTATCTCCGCGCGTCGAATCATTTTATTATTATTATTATTATTCTCTCTTTTTTTTTTTAATGCATATATATATATATATATATGTATATATATATATATATATATATATATATATATAAATAATATGTATGTGTATATATATATATACGTATGTATATACTTGTACGATTTAATTTGCAGTACTCGTTAGAAATAATGAATAAAGTTCCGATAAGTGTATTATTGACGAAAGAGTGGGAGTAAAAAAAAAACAACACGTACTTACCGACGTAATTCGAAATTTAAATTTTAATCGTACAAATACATACGTACGTGTGTGAAAATATATATATATATATATATATATATATATACATGTATATATATACATGTATATATATATACATATGTATATATATATATATTTAGAAAAAAGAAAAAATTTAAGAAAAAGAAAAAAATGTCTCGTTGAAAGAAACAAACGAAATGATATTTGAGAAAAGTGATATATCCCATTGAAAAAAGAAAGAAAAAAGAAAAAAATAAATTAGTGGAAATAAAATGAAAAAAAAGAAACAACAAATGAATAAATAAATAAATAAACGTAGGGATATGCGCGAGAGAAAAAAGCAAAAGAAAAAAAAAAAAGAAAAATTATTGTGCAATAATTTTTACGATTGAATTGTTGATAAACATTTTTTTCTCGTGGTCATTATGATAATAAAGATTTCTCATGTTAATCGATTGGAAAAGTATGTGGTGAGAAAAATAAAAAAAAAAAAACAAACAAAAAAAAGAAAATAACAAAAAAAGGAACGAAAAAGAAGCAAAAAAGAAAAAAAAAACAGCGACAGAAATATTATACATAAATATAAAAGGAAAATAAAAGAGGAGAGATCGTTACCGTGCGTATTTGTTTGATGACAAAGAAGAAAATTTGAAAAAATAGAAAAAGACAAAAAAAGAAAAGAAAAAAAAAAGAAAAGAGAAAAGAGGGCGACATTATGAGAGACAATTGATTTAAGACCAAAAGAAAATTGATCGAAGAGAAAAAAGAAATGACAAGAAAAAAAAAGAAAAGAAAAAAAAGAAAAAAAAAAAAGAAAACTCTCGAAAGGAGATAGAAATTAAATTGTATGAGATAATAAATTGATTTAGATGAAAAAATTTGATCGAGTAAAGGGAAAAAAATAAAAAAGAAAACCCTTGGAAAGCAAGAGAGAGAGAAAGAAAGAGAGATGGAGAAAGAGATGGAGAGAGAGAAAAAAATAAATCATAAAAAGAGAAAATTGACTCGTAGAAAATTATTGACTTCGAGGGGTGGTGGTGGGAATAAAAAAGGCACCGGAGGAAGTGTCTTGAATGATAATAAAAATTAATAAATTAATAAATAAATAAATAAATAAATCGATAAATAAATAAATTAATTAATTAAATAAGATAAAAGAAAGTGAGAGTTTTTGTATTTTAATTTTAAATAATACGCACGCAATTGAACGAAAGTAACGAAAATAAATTGATTCTCGGCATTGTAAATTAAAAAAGAGAAGGAGAAGAAGGAGTGAACAAAAATAAATAAAAAGTAAAAAGAAGAAATAAGAGAAGAGAAAAAAGCGAGAGAGAGAGAGAGAGAGAGAGAGAGAGAGAGAAAGAAAGAGTGTGTGAGAGAGAGAGAGAGAAGAAGAAGAAAAATTAAAAATATAAATTATTGTGCAATAATTTTTATTTTTTTTATTTTTTTTTTTCTTTTTTTTTTCTTTTTTTTTTCTTTTAATTTTAACTCGTACAATAATTCGAACAATAATTGATAAATGTTTCGTTTGTTTACAAAGGAAAATTTATTAAGTCGAATAACGAAAAAGAAGAAGTCAATTGCAGGCGCATATGCATGCGTATATGTGTTTCCGTGCAATGGACAAAATAAATAAGATAAATAGGGGATGAAGGATAGAGAAAGAGAGAGAATGAGAGAGAGAATTAAAAAGAAAAAAAGAAAGAAAAAAAGAAACTCTATAACATAATAATAATTAAGGAAAATTCGATTGATAAGACAGATAAGAAACAGATTATGATAATAAATAAAAATGCCTTGAAAAAAAAAAGAGAGATATATAGATAAAGAGAAAGAGAGAGAGAGAGAGAGAGAGAGAGCGAGAGAGAGAGAGCGAGAGAGAGAGAGCGAGAGAGAGAGAGAGAGAGAGAGAGTGAGAGAAAGACGTTTTATATTTTATTTCTAAATAACACGCACAATTGACAGTTTGTCTTCTCGAGAAACTTGCTAATCAAAAAAAAAAAAATATATAGTTATAAAAACTGAAAAAAAAAAAGAAAAAAAAAATAACCCCCCGATGAAAAATAGAAGAAGTAGAAGAAGAAGAAGACGAAGACAAGCAAAAAAAGACTGATTAAATAGGACGAATAAATTATTAATTGACTTACAGATAATATATATGTATATGTGTATATATATATATATATATATATATATATAATCTGTATAAATCAATTAATAATATATATAAATAATATCCTGAAATATCCCTGGTATAATTATTAACACAATACAAGCTAAGATCGATAATGACAATTGTTTCAGTTTGTTTTATAATATATACATAGATATATACATATATATATATATATATATGTGTGTGTGTGTGTGTATGTATGTATGTATATATACATGATAAATAGACCTCTTTTAATTATCAATTGATATCTGAATTAATCTTAATATCAACTCTCAATTAGTTGTATTAATTGATTGAAAATTTTCTTTTTTTTTTTTTTTTTTTTGTATCATCTTAATTACTTTCATATCTGTCAATTAATATGAACGTAATTTTTATTTCTATGCCATAATTAATTAATTAATTAATTAATTATATCTATTTATTTTCCTATTTCATCTTTTTTTTTTTTTTTTTTTTTTTTTTAATTAAAAACTTATAAACGCCATATCAATGATTATTAGACGAAATAATTATTCATAATATACTCTATCTATCTATTCATTCATCCTATCATCTATTCATATATATATATGTGTACGTGTATGTATATATGTATATATGTATATATGTATGTATGTATGTATAATAGATACTTTGTTAATTTCATAAGTATCGACAAGACGATAATCTTGTTAAATGAAAAATCGATAAACAAAATGAAACGAAGTAATATTATTTATATTTACGTCAATCAATATTGTTCAATAGTTCTTGTTTGTATGTTTATATATACGCGACGTTATTAATAATTAACAAAAGTATCCTGAATGTTTTGCATAGAAGAGAAATAGAAAAAATAAGTGATTTATCAGTCATGTGCATTTGAATAATGACGATTGATTATATAGTCGTTCGCGCGTACAAAAGATTTCAAAATGTTTTCTTTTCGATCTCATCCTATTATCTTTCCTTTTCTTTCCCATTCTTTCCAATTCTTTCTCTTTCTTTTCATTTCCCTTCTCTTCTAAACACATTATACGTATACATATTATTAGGTTGGAAACTATGAAACGGGCATTTTTGTTTAGTTATTTATTTTCATTCAACACCCGTTTCATAGTTTCCAACCCAAATACTTATACATTAGGTTGGAAACTATGAAACGGGCGTTGAATGAAAATAAATGATTAAACAAAAATGCCCGTTTCATAGTTTCCAATCTAATAGAATATAAAAGGATGAGATCGAAACGTGAACATTTTGAAATCAGTACGTAAAATGGCATAATTAATAAATGATTCGTATTATTTGAACGCACGATTCATAGTCGTCTGGTATTTTCTATCTCTTTCTCTCTTCTTTTCTTTTCTTTTTTTTTTTTTTCTTTTCTTTTTTTTTTTTATTTCTTTCTACGTTTTTTCTATGAGGACCTTGAGGATGATGACATGTTGATAATTAGTAACGTCGCGTATATATATATATATATGAGAACTGTTGTACAAGATCAATATATACACACACTTATATACGTGTATTTGTATAATAATGTCGATTTTTATGAAATTAAAATAGCATCTACGACGTATATCTACTTATTTACATTTATATACTTATATAAATGTATAAGGTATATGTATATATATATATATGTATATATATATATATATATATGTAAATATAGATATAGTATATTGTGATGATAATTTCGTCTAATGATCATTGATATTACGTTTGAAAATATCTAATGAAATGATATTGACGGTATGGGAGAAATATTTAGGGGGAAAATAAATACGTGATGAATAATATGATGATTATTTTCGAATAAAAATTCTTAATATTAATGGGATATATATAAATAAATAAATAAATAATTAAATAATTAAATAATAAAATATCGACGATCAGATATATATCATCGATTTTGTAAATCTACATATAATAAGGATTTAAAAAAAAAGTGGTCTATTTGTTATGATCATATATATATATATATATATACACATGTGTATATATGTATGTATATTCTACTCTCTTATTTCTGCTTTTTTCGTTTTTTTTTGTTTTTCTTTTTTTTTTCTTTTTGTTCTTTTTTTTCCCCTCTCTTTTTCTCGTAAATCATTAATTGCAAATCGTTGCTCGTAAAATCATTTTGTTCGTAAATCAATTGTCACTGTCGCAAACACGGTTTGATTCGTAATTTTATTAGGAATATTTTATGGAATTATTTAGCTTCGTAGTATGCAAATATTCAATCCAATTTCTATTGCTCGAACGTATATTTGATGACGCGGAGGTCTATTTTTGTTTTATTATTATTATTATTATTATTATTATTATTATTATTATTATTATTATTATTATTATTATTATTATTATTATTATTATTATTATTATTATTATTATTATTATTATTATTATTATTATTATTATTATTATTATTATTATTATTATTATTATTATTATTATTATTATTATTATTATTATTATTATTATTATTATTATTATTATTATTATTATTATTATTATTTTCTTTCGCTGTTTAATTATCTTCTGTACTTTGAGACTATTACAATATTATAGATCAGTTTAATGATTAAAGTGTAAAAAAAAATAAAATGATTTCTTTAAGTATCAATTCTCTGTTTGAATTTTCATATAAATAATAAATATATCCATGTGTTTCTGTGTTTCTCCCCATCCAATTCGTTTTTTTTCTCCTTAAATGTTTTATCTTTCTTTCTTTTTTTTTCTGTGTCTTTTTTCCTTGTCTTCTTTTTCTCTGTATTTTTTTTTTTTTTTTTTTTTTTCTTTAGTCAAGATTTTCTTTCATCTTTGCGAAAATGATTGAGATATAAAAAGAAAAAAAAAAAAAAAAAAGAAAAGAAAATAAGGAAGAAATTGATAATAAATCAATTTCTTTAATTCTATTCCGTTAAGACCTTTAATTAATCCGAACGATAAATAAATTCATTTCTTTTTCTTTTTTTTTCTTTCTAATGAAAAATATTCGAATAATAAAAATTATAGATTATACATTCTAGCCAGATCATTTAAAACGGATAATTATCTGAATATTCCTCTTCGCATGTATTTTACTAAAAAAAAAAAAAAAAATCCTATTAGGTGATTTTTTGCAAGATCGACTTGGTCGATAATAATGTACAGTGAACTTCTTTATCGACGATCGGGAGATGATACAGATAGTAGATAAACAAGTTTTATCGAAAAAAAATTATTATATATTAATCTAAGACTATATGAATTATTAATAGAATAAATTGTTTTACAATATTATGTAAAATTAATATTTATATATATATACACATTAATTAATGGATTAATTTATATTAATTTATTTATATTAATAAAATAATATGTATATATACCGAGAAAGATATTATTAAACTTATTAAAAATTAATTGTAATAGAAATTATTAAAGGATAATTAATATAAACGTGTTTATCATTGAAAATGACGTACATTATTATAACATACCAAACATACGTCTATTGATATAAAATCATATATATTTAATATCGTTTATCAATCGAAATCTTTAAAAAATTTATAATCAGAAAATGTTTTCCTATAATTACGTTAATACTTTTATACTAAATGGATTAATAATAAACATTTGATTTAAATCAAAATGATCTGAATAAATCAAATTGTTTCATATATTAAATATTATATAAAAACATAACCTTTAACGTATTTCATTAAGTTAAAAGAATTTAACTTATCTTACCTTATACCTCTTTGTCTCCTGTTTCTTATCGTATATTTATTACAAATATGAAATACCGACACGAATCATAGAACTGATCTGTCGATAGAAGATCGACCATAGTTAATAATATAGATACTACGTGCGCCTCTAGCGGCAAAATAATGTAATTATCATTGATTTCAAATCACGTTGGAATGTTATTACTTTGCAATTATTTAAATTTTAAAAATTTGCAAATTAAATTCAAGTGTTTATTATTAAAATTATTGAATGTGTAGATTTCAATTTTAATAATTTTATATATATATATATATTTATATGTATGTGTGTGTATGTATATATATATATATTTTTTTTTTATTAAGTATTCTTCCAGATTTAAAATTGAAGAATTTTTACTGAAAAAAGATAAAAAAAAAAAAAAAAAAAAATGAAAATGATCGAAAGAAATAGTTAGAAATTAGACTGTTAAATATCAATCAAATTTTCATTTGTAAATATCTTGATCTTATGAGTTTTGTTATATCAACGTGTTAGTATGTTTATTATATAATTTAATCTAATGATCATTGAATGATAATAATCGTCAAAAATAATTTGTTCGAATTGAAACAAAATTTTTAATTAAAACATATTACGAAATGTATTATTTATCCGTTTAATTTTCTATTATTTCACTTCAGGATAAATCTCATGAAAATTTCTTAAATCGTAATATTCAGGAATGTTTAATGTTACGATAAAAAAAATTTAATACTTTTTAAAAATTTTTCTTACTCTTTCTTTGCTTGTATTTTTTTCTCTATTTTTTATTTATTTATTTTTTTTTTTTTTTGAAAGATCAGACAATAGGTCTATAATTATTTATTATAAATAATAACGAGGATATCTTGTTTAATTAATATTTCACTTAAATTTTCGTACAAACAAAATTATTTAATTATAAATCGATCACGAATACAATTTAATGATATTATCATTATTTAATAATATTATTATAATTATTATTATTGTTATTTTTTTTTTTATTAATAATTCTCTCTCTCTCTCTCTCTCTCTCTCTCTCTCTCTCTCTCTAATCTAATTGTATGAGTTATACCAGTATAATAGAATAATTGAAAAGAGAGAGAGAAAAAGAGAGAGAAGGAACTTTAAAAAAAAAAAAACAAAAAAAAAAGAAAAGAAAAAGAAAAAAAAGAAAAGGGGAAAAAAAGAAATTATTTAAATTGAAAATGCTTAAGTAGAAATAGTCGTAAATTGACAATTGTCATTTGTCAAAAGATATAAAAAAAGAAAGTATAAAGATTTATGATATTTGTACATATATATATATATATATATATGCATATATATATGCATATATATATATATATATATATATATATGCATATATATATATAGAAATTGAGAGAGAGAGAGAAATAGTTAGACGAGGATTATAAGAAAAATGTTGGAGAAAAAAGGATATAAGATATCGGTATGAAATCTTTTCGGTTTTATATTTATTTTTTGTTGAATTCTAACGGTCCAAAAATGTAATATTTTGGTGAAAATTAGTTACCGTTAGATTTCACGGTATGAAATACTATAATATCGATTGATCACGGTATTTCGTCTCGTTAAGATTTATACGAAAATGGACAGGACATTGAGAAAAGATAAATCTATTGAATAATAATATAGACTAGACGTAGACGTGTCTAATAGATTTTTGAAATGAATGGTCAACGGACATTTCGAAATCCTAATTTCACATTTCTCAAAGTTTTTATATCTCTTTCATCATTAGTTTGCCAATTGAAATATCTTTAGAAACTTTCTATAACGAACACTTTCATCATTTTTATTATCATTGGTCTATAGATTTAATCGGTCAAATTTACTTTTCGATTTTATTGTTCATTTGCTTCTTTTTTATTTTTTTTTTTTTCTATTTTTATCGTTACTACTTTGTCTTACTCCTTTTTTTTTTTTTCTTTTTTTTTTTTTTTTCATTCATATTCATTCATTTGCTTCTCTTACGAAAGAAAATTAATAACAATTGTATAACGATATATTAGTAATATATTATTAGAAATATGTGTTTTTAATTTCTTTTCTTTTTCTTTTTTGTTTTTTTTTGCGAATTTATCATTCCTGATTTGTTTCAAATAAAAATGAATATCTATTTATTATACATATATATATATAAATATATTTATTTATTTATTTATTTATTTATTTATTTATTGTATATTATTTATTCGAACGTAATAACGTTTTTAATGTTTAAAGGGAATGAAAAAAAAAAGAAAAAAGAAAAATCGTAGTAATGACAAAAAAGAAATGAATCAAATTTGAAACTGTTAATAATAGTCACTAAGAGAGTCATTAGAAAAATCATCGCGCTCGTTATCGAGTCTTGCTTGATTTAAAAAAAAAAAAAAATAAAGGAAGAAAGAAAAATATGACAGATTTTATATAATAATTAATCAAGCCGTATAAATTCATAGATATATTAATTATAATTAATTATAAATTAATAAAAGTTATAATTATAATTAATTATAAATTAATAATAGTTATAATTAATTATAAATAATAATTAATTAATATTATATTAATTGTTATATTGTAATAATTATTTTATTTCATTATGAAAAATAATATTTTATAACGAAATAAAAAAATTATTACGATATAACAATTGACGATTAATCAATAACAAAATTTCATTTATATTGAAAAATTATGTAGAATCATATTATCGTTAATTCAATGCTTAAATTACAATCAAATTTTATATATTTTTCTAAATCATCAAGAACAATATCATTAATCGTTAAATATATTCAATAGGATTCGTCTTGATATTTGTTATATAATGAAAAAAAGAAGAAAAAAAAAGAAGAAAAAAAAAGAAAAGCCCTGAAACAGAAAAAAAAAAGAAACTTTGCACATATATAAATGCATCTGCTATACGATACGAGTCAATCTATAAATTCTTACGATAGGTAGGCGTGATATAGTTCATAGGCCACGCCTTAACTGGACGTCAACGAATAGCCAACGCCGTTGTAGTGTCATTGGAATGGGAGTGGGGGAAATGTCCAGTCTTAATAAGTGACACGTCGCACTCTCCGTCAGATTGCGAGTGGACGCGAACGTGTGCACGTGTCCTTGTTTTTGATTCGTCTCGCTTTCCGTTCTATAATAATAATAATAATAATAATAATAATAATAATAATAATCAGTATCATATCTCAGTTCGATTGGTGTGAAAAGAGAGAGAGAAAAAAAAAAGAAGAAAAATAATCAAAAAGGAAAAAGGAGAGATTTCAATCGGCATAATCCTAAAGTACACGACTAACGGTGTGGTGGAGGGAGAGGAGATTGGTCAAAAAAAAAAAAGAAGAAAACAAAATTTAGAAGAAGACAGAGAGTTATCGGTGTTCTATTTCTTACTCCCACTCCTACACTCTCTCTCTCTCTCTCTCTCTCTCTCTCTCTCTCTCTCTTTCTCTCTCTTTCTATCTATCTATCTATCTCTATCTTTCTCTCTGTCGCACGCACAGGCAGACTTTCTGTTTCGTCTGTCTCGTCATTCTTATTTCGTCGTCGCTCGAATTTCTAATCAGTCTCACTGTCGACGGCACAGCGTGAACTTTCGAACCTTTAACGTT
Source organism: Vespa mandarinia (assembly GCF_050613455.1). NCBI lineage: Eukaryota > Metazoa > Arthropoda > Insecta > Hymenoptera > Vespidae > Vespa > Vespa mandarinia. The sequence goes on along the minus strand of NC_140827.1, from coordinate 1,981,116 downwards.
TTCTTTTCTTCTCTCTTTTTTTTTTGATTTCTCCTTTTTTCTATGTATACACATATATATATATATATATACTCTATCATTCCCATCCGTCATTCTTAATGACTGCAAGAACATCTTCTTGCACTCTTGTTCTTCCTTTTCTTCCTCTTCTTTTTTTCTCTAATTTTTTCTTTTTTTTTACTATTTTTATTTGTCTTTCTTCCTTTTTCTTTTTGTTTTGGTCAATTTATCGTTATTCTTCATTAACTCGACTTATCTAAATTAAATATTCAATATACATACATATATTTGTATATATATATATATAGATAGATAGAGAGAGAGAGAGAGATTTTTTTTTTAAACGGAATTTCGTTCGTTCGTTTTGCTTATTTATTTGTTTGTTTGTTTATTCGTATCGAGTGACATAATTTCGAAAGGTGTTCGATAGATGAAAGGAAAGTGGATTATAAAAGTGATTATTGTTTAATTGATTAATCAACGAATAAGTGAAGTGACACACACACACATACACACACACATACACAAACACATATACATATATTTATAAGAATAAAAGGATAAATAGAAAAAGGAAGAGAGAGAGAGAGAAAGAGAGGGATAAAAAAAAAGAAAGAAAAAAGAAAAAATAATATAAAAAGGACGTAGACGGAAAAAAAAAGAAAGAAAGAAAATAAATATTACAAAATATAAACAATCTTTACGTGACGTATCTACAAGCTTATTTTTTTATTTAATTAATCGATTCATCGCAAGTTAAATCGGTCTCGTCGTTTCTTTTCTTTTCACTTTCTTCCTCGTTGTTGTTGTTCTTCTTCTTCTTCTTCTTCTTCTTCTTCTTCTTCTTATTATTATTATTATTATTATTTTTTTTTTATTTTTAATATTCTTAATATACTTACGCGCGCGTTTATAATAATAATTAATTAAAATAATAATTTAGAGCATATGTAAAGAAAAAAAAAAAAAAAAAAAAAAAAAAAAAAAAAAAAAAAAAAAAAAAACTTACTATTCAGGACTTTATCGTCCTTTTTTATTATTATCATCATCATTCGTTATTTCCGACCGATTAAAGCAAATTCAAAATGCGAGTTAAAAACAAGGAACCATTGCCATTATGCGCAATGGATACTAGCGATGAATATCAAAAAGAAATAGACGATGAATCTGACGATGATCTATCGATGAATAATATATTAACGATAAAACAAAAAAATGAATTTATATCGGCAAATAATCAAACATTTATGATAATGAAAGATAAAAAAGAATTTATTACGGAAAAAAATCAAAGATTTATAAAAATGAAAGATCAAAATGAATCTATTATGATAAATAATGAAACATTTATGGATATGAAAGATCAAGAGGGATTTATTATGACAAATAATCAAATGTTTACGACAAATGTAAGAGAAGAATACATTGATCAAAGATCGTATTGTTATGAAAAATTTCAATCCATTGAAAATCATGAATATCCATTGTCTATAGAAAAATCAAGATATCCCATATTTAAGGATTATGAAATATCTATGCCATATGGAAATAAAGGATTTATCCCGTATGAAAGATTTCCAATTGGATTTTCACCTATGGAAAATCATGGATATCAACAGCATAGTGAAATTCAATCGATGATAAATCAAGAATCCATGCCAATTGGATATCATGGATTTTCATCGAATCACGAATCACTTATGCCAATTGGTAATTAAGAATTTCAATCTATAAAAAATTAATGATCTATATACATATATATATATATATATATATATATATATATATATATATATATATATGTCCGATTGATAATAAATTTAAAAAAAACTTTGATTTACTAGGAAATCATGGATATACGAATATTAATGATCGAGAATTTTTAATGACTGGATATCATGAATTTCCGATGCCTGAAAGTCAAGAATCTGCGATGATCGAGGATCAAGGATATGGAAGGATATTTACTGAAAATGAAAAAGGATCTATGTCAAGTGAAAGTCAAGGATTAATGTCTAATAAAAATGAAGAATATGTATCGTTTAAAAAGCAAATATCCACGTTGATTGACGATCAAGAATCTATACCGTTTGAAGAAAATCAAAATTCTGAATTGTCCAATGTTGATAAGGAATCTCCAACGACTTCTGATGATCCTAATTCACGAATGCATTCCGTTTCAAGACAGCTCTTCATTTTGGTAAGAATTGTGACCTTATTTTTTTTTTTGCATCTTTTATTTCTTTTCTTTTCCTTTTTCCTTCTTTTATTTTTTTTTTTTTTTTTTACGTTCGTTTCTTCCCGCCAAAAAAATTATTCTTCTCTCTTTCTACTTCGTATATACACGTAATTGCAAATATATAAATATATGAATACATGTGTGTGTATGTGTATGTGTATCTAAATGTGTATCTAAATGTGTATATATTTATGTGTATATATTTTTTTATGTGTATGTGTATGTGTATATATTTTTTTATGTGTATGTGTATGTGTATATATTTTTTATGTGTATGTGTATGTGTATATATTTTTTTATGTGTATGTGTATGTGTATATATTTTTTATGTGTATGTGTATGTGTACATATTTTTTTTATATATGTGCATATGTGTAAGTACGTAGGTATGTGTGTATGTATACATGTGCATATGCGTGTATATGTATGTGTGTATATATATATATAATGAGAATAATACAAAGATATTATAATGCAAGATATTACAAAGTAATAAATTGTAATATTATATCATTTAATGTCAAACGTTTCGATATATAAAATATTTTTAAAATGTGTCTTTTAAATTTTTGTTAAATTAAATTAACATACACACACGTATATATACATATATATATATATATACATACGTACATACATAACATCTAAATATTACATATATACATATATTTACATCTAAATTTTACATACATAATATACATCTAAATTTTACATACATAAATATATATCTAAATTTTGTATACAATTTTATATACATACATATACATGTATATTTTGTCCTCCTCGTGTTTATTAATTATGTCGTCATTATCTTTTTATGTTATTTCTTCTTTCTCTCTCTCTCTCTCTCTCTCTCTCTCTCTCTCTCTCTCTCTCTCTCTCTCTCTCTCTCTCTCTCTCTCTCTCTCTTTGTTTCTCATCGTGTTATTATTTCACGTATTATCATGAACATTCGTTTGAACGAAATGATATTGGGATATGTTTGAATGGGATTAGAATTATTTATATTTGAAAACGATATATATATCTTTTTTTTCAAAGTGTTTACATTTTTTTTTTGACTTTTCGTTTTCTTTTTTCAGTTTCCATTTGTTGTTTCCTTTCTTTCGCATATTAACATCGAGTCCCACATTGTCCTTTAACATTCTATAATCGTCCTCTCGAAGTTGTTCTAATGAAGATATAATCGATATTTATTATGATCGATATGTGTAAGTAACGATAAACTAAAGGACGATTAGGTCAATGAGATTTAACGTTTTTATACATTTGTAATATTTCTTACTTATTTACTTTCTTTCTTACTGTCCTTTCTTCTTTTCTTTTCTTTTTTTTTCTTTTTTTTTTTCTTTTTTTTATTTTTTCCTTTCTATTTTT
>NC_140827.1:1940000-1972500 GCF_050613455.1 Vespa mandarinia | reverse complement strand
TCGTCTCGCTCTTCGTTTCACGTTTCACGCTTCATGCTTCACACTTCACGCCTCACGCCTCATGCTTCATGCCTCACGCCTCATGCTTCATGCCTCACGTTTCACGCTTCATGCATCAATGTTTCATGCTTCATGTTTCATGATTCTCACCCTGTTCAATCTCTTGCTATTTATATATCTTTGTATCTCTCTTTTGACTATACGCTTTTTCCTAATTGCTATTTGTTATTTTTTTTTTTCTTTTTTTTATTACTTCTCGTTCAAAATTAAAAATCTAATATAAGATAAGCTTAGAAAAGGAAAAATTCTATTTTTTTTATATAATATTATATATAATATTATATATTATATATAATATTATTAATCGATCACAAAGATAAATTATTATCACTGATATATCCTTTTATTCTCTTTCTGTTAGATCGTACATAAATTAATTTATTTAGATTGATCTTGCCTATAATATTTGTAATGATACTACAAAAAAGAAAAAGAAAAAAAAAAAGAAAATAAAAGAAAAATAAAAATAATAATAATAATAATAATAATAAGAAATTAATATATACATGTAATATTACAGGTACATTAAATATCTATACGACTATGAATGCCATAGGTTCAAATTATCGAACAAAGTTCAACTCTTCGCGATAATCGATAATGATCTTCGAAAGAATAATAAGTCCGATGAAAACATGGATCCAATGAAATCAATCATAGAGGAATTATTAGAACAGGAACCAAAAGAACCATCATCACCTACATCTTTTTTGGCAGAGCTATCGAGACAATCGCCACATAAACAATTATCTAATCATTCTAATCATCTAATGCAAGAATCGAATTCAAGTAAGCCAAAGAAATAATTTAAGTGGATATTCAAAAAAAAAAAAAAAAATAAGAAAAAAAAAGATCGCACTTGATCTTTATCAATGATCAAATTTCGATTAGTAATAAATTTATATAATTTTAATAATTGCTTTTGATTTTATATAATATCATTGCTTTATTCACATTATATCGGACGATATTAAACTGAACTTATATCGAATAATTCGAATATATTGATTAGAGATCATCAAAGAACAAATTCAAATATTTATTATGTCAAAAATAAATCTATATATCCCAATATTTATATAACTTTTATATCATTTTGCAAATGATCTCTTTGATCGTTCATTCAATATTTGTCGAAGTGGAACAAAAAAAAAAAAAAAAATCAATTAACGTCATACATTTTTTTTTATTATCCGTATTGATATCATTTAATTAAGGACAAAATTACAATTCCTTTACAGAACTCCCTGATATTGAAACAATCATAGACGAATATCTATCGATAATAACTAAAAAAAAAAAATATAAAAATGTTAAAGTAGCATCGCAAATATCGAATATAACAGAAATTTCTGGACAATCTGTAACAAAAATGTCCGATGATTTACGTACGAATCCCAATATTTATTAATGATTAAAATTTATTAATTCTAATAATGACAATAATAATCATTCTTCAACAGGAAATGAGACATCGTCGACATTACAAACGTCAAAGGGCCGATTAAAATTGAGATCAATAAAACAACGAAACAATTCGGAGGAACAAACAAAGGCTATAAATCTTAAGTGAGAGAACGATTATTATATTTATTTCCTTTTTTTCTTTTCTTTTTTCTTTCTTCTTTTCATTTATTTTTTATTATTTACTTTTGTTTATGTTCACTTTCTTTGACTTTGTTTTTTTTTTTTTTTTTTTTTTTCTTTAATTTCTTCCTTCATTACTCCCTTATTTATTTTTTATTTTTAATTTCCAAAACTCAAAACGTTCGATAAGAAATTAAATAATTTTCTTTTTCTCTTTGTTGTTTGTTCGTTTCTTTTTTATTTTCTTTTTTTTTTTTATAGAGAGGTATATATATATATATTTTTTTTTTTTTTCTTAATTTAGATCATCATCGTCATCTGAATACTTATTGTCATCTAACAACAGTGGTATTCCATCGATTAATAAGAATGTTAAATTAAAATCATCCCTTAAAAGACCATTTGACGAAAATAGCTCTACTACCGAACAAAGTCTTACAACATCAACCTCAACTTGCATCAATATAATCAGTCGAGGCATGTACTTATTTTCATTTTATTTTTTTCTTCTCTATTGTCATTTGCTCCTTTGTTTGTTTTTCTTTTTTTTCTTTCTTCATTTTTTTAGAACTTTTTTTTTATTTTATTATTATTCTTTTTTTCTTTCTTTTCTTTTTTTTTTTTCATTCATCATCCTGCTCTTATACTTATTTTTTTTTTCTTATTTCTTCCTCCTTTTCCAATTATCTATCTTATTTTCTTCATTTTTTTCGTTTTCTTTTCTTATCATTTGAATCGTTCAAATCGTTTCAAAGTTTTTCAAAAAAAAATTTTTTTTTTTTTTATTTTCCTTCGAATGTTTCTCTTGTTCTTTTTTCATCTTCTTTTTTTCTTTTTCCTTTTTCTTACAGTCAATTATTGTTTCATTAATTCAATCGAATAAAACTTCGACTTCATTAATTTATTAATTAATTGATCTTATTGATTTTCAATTCGAAAGATAAAGTTTTTAATTTAAAATATGAAAAGGAAACGTTTTTCTTTCGAATTTGTATAAAGTAAGGAAAAAAAAAAAAAACAGAAAAGAAAACAAAGAAAAATAAAGATACAATAAAAAAAAAGAAAGAAAAAAAAGAAAAAAAAAAGAAGAAAAGAAAAAAAGAAATAATTTTTTCGTATTTCTTGATTTTTTTTTCGCCCTCACAGGAGACGCAAAAGAGACCATATTTGTTTGTCTTGAATTACATGGTGTAACTTACCAAGGTGTCCTATTTGCAAAAAACAATTTGACCGAGACATCAACGACATCGATCAATGAACGATAATGATGAAGATTAATGCGATTAATAATAATATAAATATTGACATATATGTAATAATAAAAAAAAAAAAAAAAACAAAAAGAATTATAATAATGTAAATATCACAATAATATGTGAATAATATACACCTTATAATCATAATAATATTACATATACATGTATATATATATCCGAAAAATAATATATTTATATATTCATATATATCCACATATTATTTATATATATAATATATATATATATTATACATAAATATTGTATATATATATATGAATATATAAATATATATAAATATATATATATATATATATATATATTTCTTATTTTTAATTGAGTTACCTTTAACCTTATTGAGTTTATTTCACATTAATAAATTTTATATAAAACAATAATATCTTATAAAATTCACGTATATATATATATACAGGTTAAATTCAAATATCGTCATGCAATAACTATAATTAAAAATTATTCTCATTTTTATCGAATTTTGTAAATTTTAACTAATAATATTTTACACAATATATTTATACGTAATATTTCATTTAGCTTTGTATAACATATATATGTATATATATATATATATATATATATAATATAAATTATCTTTGTATTAAAACTTCTTCTTTTTTTTTATAAATTTATAATAATAATTTCAACAATTAATTCATGTTGGTGTGCGTATGTATTGAAATCTTTTGTTACATTATATTCTCCAGGAATAAACATCGCTTGTATGAAATTTTTCTTAATCATTCGTTTACATTTATCTTCGTTTTGATTGTATTTTATTTATTTATTTATTTATTATTATTATTTTTTTTTTTTCATTTACCCCTTTTCTCTTTCCTTTCTTATATTTATTTTATGTTCTTGTTCTTTTTTTGTTTTTTTTTTCTGTTTTTATTTTTTTCGTTTTTTTAATCCTATTCGTTCGGCGCATAATTATTACAACGATCATAATTATCAAATTATTATTAGAAATAATTTAGATAATATCACATCAAGATACGCTGGTATATAAATTAAATAGATCAATATAAATACATTAATAGATAAATTAATATAATACATGTGTCATACTAAATGTGTATATATATATGTATATGTATATGTATATATACACATACACACATATATTTATATCCAGAAAGTATATCATAAATATTTAAATCAATGATCAATTATAAAGAGATATTAATATAAGAGAAAAAATAATATTAATAATAATAATATTACTATTAAAAAATTATCCTAATTTCAATAAACAATGATCGCTTTCTGGATTTTTACATTTTTTCATATAATCGTGAATAATTTAATCGCATAAAAGAAAACACATGTCTACATAAAAATAGATACAACATGTATGTGTACACATATATACATATATATATATACATATGCACAAATACATACACACATACATACATACATACATACATACATATACATATATATATATATATGTGTGTGTGTATATATGTGTACATATGTATATATAAAAATTTAATAATAGTCCTTGTTCTTTTGGTCAGCTATACACTCCCCTTTCCCCGTAATTTTTGATGATTTTTTTTTTCTTAACATCAATGATTAGAAAAATGTTAGAAATAAAAATCTAATCTATGTGGACAGATATATCGATCGTAATCAAATATACACTTACGCCAAATAAATGTTTTATCTATTTCTAATCGATCATGTGCATGACCTCGAAAAAGATAATAAAATTACAATATATATACGAATTTTTTATATATATATATATATATATATATATATATATATATATATAAAATTCGTCCGTTTTCATTTCTTTTTTTTTTTTTTTAATTTTTTACTTTGTTATATCTTTTTTCGTTTTAAAAATTTTTTTTGTTCTTTTTTAAGCCAAATTTCATCAATGATCCATTCAATTCTAATCAACGTATTTGGATCGCAATAAGTCGATCGTACATTTCAGATGATTTCAGATAACGACGAACTTTTTCCCCCATAGGATTAATGACACCATTGATTTTAAATTAGATTGTTGTACATTCTTTTTTGTTTTTTGTTTTTGTTTTTTTTTGTTCGAATTGCTTTTCATATTTCAATATTTTTTGTTTGTTTGTTTATTGTTGTCTTTTTTCCTTTTTTGATTTATGATTCACGAATTCAATTCCCTTTCTATTTTCATTAATAATTGACTTTGAATTTATCTATAAAGTTTTAATATTCTTTTATGTAGCACAATTTATAATTCAATTCAATTTTATTCAAAATTGATAGAAAATTTTTCAATTCTAATCGTCGCACGTACAATGTGATCAAATCAAATTTTTACGAAAAATCAATTAACAGATACCAATGTAATTTTCAATTGTCCTTTGGAAAATATATATATTCTCTATTTGATCTGACGATTAAAATGTTATACTTTTTCCTTTCTTCTTCTTCTTTTTTTTTTTTTTTTTTTTTTAATTTATAATTTTTTATTTTTTATTCTTTTTGCGTAGCAAAGAAAAAAAAATCAATACATCGAGATCATAATCACGATGATTGCATTAATGGAAATTCACAATGGAAATAAATGAGAATAGAGATGAAATAAAAGAGATTATTTATATATATCTATATATATATATGTATTTATATATATATATATACATATATATAAAAAAAAAAAAATGGAAATATAAAAATGCGATCGATCTTAACATATCTTCGACGAAATCCCATAATTAATCCCGCAATTAATTAATATCGGAACTCAGAGTGAGACGAACTGATAAAAAAAAATAAAAAAAAATAAAAAAAAAAAAGGGGGGGGGAAGATAAAAAACAGAAAAAAGAAAAGAAAAAAATTGGAAAGAGCAGAAAAGAAAAGATGGAAAAACATGAACACATGTCGACCATTTCCATTTCTTTTCACTTTTCCTTTTATTTCATTTTCTTTTATCATTATTGTCATCCCTTCCCCGCACCCCATCCCCCACCCACCTCACCTCTCCCTTTTTATTTACCAAATTCTTTACACTGAAGAGAAGATATATTATATTATATTAGTCATTAATACGTTCAATGAATGAGCAATCGCAATTTTATTATAGTTATATTTTTTTTTTCTTTTGTCTCACTTTTATAATTTGTACTATGTCTTCTCTTTCCTTTCTCTTTTTTTTTTTTGTTATTTTTTAATTATTTTTTCCCTCTTTTCTTTCCTGGTTCATTTTCCTCTCCCCCACTCTTTCTTTTTGATCTTTCGATCTTTCCATAATTTTTTTTTTATCTTTTATCCTTCAATCGATCAACCATACCTTTCGAATGCACACTTTTCCTTTTTGTTTTCATTCTAATGACATCATCGATGTCAACGACAAAATACAATTGAACGTACAATTGTGACGTTAATAATGTCAAAATTTAATGATTCACAAATTCTGATCCTTACTCGATAAAAATTCTGTGACCGATGGCGAAACGAGAGAGGAGGAAGAAATTTAAAGCAGAAAAAAATAAAAAGAAAAAGAAAAAAATAATAAAGATTGTTAACAAAATGATGAGCTTAAAAGTGAAAGTTGAAAGAGCTCCCCCACCACCTTCCCATGGGGGATGGGGGAAGATGAAAGTGGAAGAAAAATTTGTTGTGCGAATAAATTTTATATAAAATTGTAAAATGTTTAAGAAAAATTCTTTGATCGTTCGAGAGAGAAAAAAAAAAAAGAAAGAAAAAAAAAATTGAAAAAAGAGAATAAAAAGAACGAATCAGAATAGAAACGAGAGCAAGAAGAATAAAAGAAGATAGAAAATTGTTTAGTGAAGAGAGATTTAGAAAGATGAGAATGAATATTTTTCGCGACATTTCCTTTTTATCTTTTTTTCCTTCTTTTTTTTTTTTATTTTCTTTCCTTTTTTCTTTTCATCTTTAATTATTCACAAAGTCATTGTGAGATCTTACGATAAAATCAACTTGTGGAACAATTTGTCGAGTGTGGAAAAAAGAAAAAAAGAGAAAAAAGAAGAAAATAAAATAAAATAAAAAGAGAGAATATAAAAAACTAAATATATACATATATATATATATAGGACGAGTATATTTATTATATTACTAGTATCAGATATTAGATTTTAATATTAGAAAATTATCTATTCAACTATATATTATTATTACTATAGGAATCTGCGATATTAAGTTTTCTGATATCTATACGTATATATAATATATGATATATATATATATATATATATATATATATATGATATATATATATATATATATATATATCATATATATGATATATATATATATATATATCATATATATGATATATGATATATATATATATATACAATATATATTTATATAATTACATTGATATAAAGAAATATATAAATATGCAAATGTATATTTATATATATATATATATATATTTATATATATATATTTATACAAATATGGATACAAGGAAAACATTAATAATAATATTCCTTTTATATATAGAATCATTTACAAGGTCACCTCGCTGTTAAATATTATATATATATATATATATATATATATATATATATAAATATTCTGATCAAAAGCATTGCGTTTATGTGAGTTTATATCTTCAATCAAATTCATAAATGAATAACTATATTTTTATTGATTTTTATAGAAGTAAATAATTCAAAATTAATGACCTTCGATCGTGCACTTAATATTGAAATAATAAATTACATTCGTCTGTCTGTCCATTGAATTTAAACCATTATTTCATATAATTCTAATCTCTCTCTCTCTCTCTCTCTCTCTCTCTCTCTCTCTCTCTCTCTCTCTCTCTCTCTCTCTCTCTATCTCTCTCTCTCTGTCTCTCTTTTTTTTTTTCAAACACACATCCATATATATATATATATATATATATATATATATGTTTGCATATGCGTATAATTTTTCTACGACATTTACTGAAACTCCAAAAGAAAATATTTATCAGCTGATAATATGATATTTAACGTTGTCTCATATAAAAAAATAATTAAACGTCGGACCATTGATTCTTATATCTATGTAAATTCGCACAAAGAAAAAAAGAAGAAAAAAAAAAAAAAAGAAAAAAAAGGTCTGTTAAATATCATTCTGATAATATATCCGATTGTTTAATCTTACCATGAATATTTTTTTAATAACTTCAATTAATATTAATCAATATGTTATCTCTAATCTCGCTCGATCATTTATTATTTACCAAGTATTTTGATCGACCTGAGGCTTCGTTTATTATTCATTTATAGATCAAATGATCATTATGTATGTTATATTTTTTTTTCTTTTTTTTTTTTTTTTTATTGTCTTCATTAGTTAAAAAAAAAAACAGAGAAGAGAAAAGAAAGAAGAAAAAAAAAAAAAAGAAAAATATTAAAATATAAAAAAGATCAAATATATCGAAGCGATTTAAAAAAAAAAAAAAAAAGAAAAAAGTCCCATTCCATTGTCCTTCGACTCGTCCATCTTTCTTATTTTCTTTCGTTCGTTCGTTTCTTCGTTTTATTTTCATTTAATTTTTTTTCTTTTTCCATTTCTTTTTTCTTTCTTTCTTTCTTTGTCGTTCTCATTAACTTTCTCTCGATTTTTTTTCCCGTTCAATTTTACTTGTCCATTTATTTATTTATTTATTTTTTTTTGGTGTTTTTTCTTTGTTCTTCTTTTTTTTTTTTGTTTTTCCTTTCCTTTCTTTTACCTTCATTTCAGGAAATAAAGATAAAAATAAAGAAAAAAAAAAAAAGAAACAAAAAAAAAAAGAGAGAAAGAAAAAAAAAGATTAAATTTAAAGTTTTCTTATTTTTTTCAGGTACACTTGACTTTTCCCTATTTAATATAATAAATCTTTGTTAACTTTGTATCATTTAACTTTGTTTCCCTCGAAGAGTTCGTTTTAATGTATTCTTTTTTTTTTTTTTTTTTTTTTCTTTATCTTCACGAAGTCGTAATCATGATTGAAATGCGAAAAGAAAAGAAAAGAAAAGAAAAAAAAAAGAAAAGAAAAGAAAAGAAAAGAAAAAGTAAAAAAAAAAAAAAAAAAAAAGAGAGAAAAGAAAAAAGAAAAAGAATCAAATGATTCTCATTAGTTTATGATACAATGTTTAGGAGCGAAAGAAATTTATTTTTCTTTTATTGCTTATAACATTATTTCAAAAGTGTTCAGTTGATAGGTTCTTCCTTTTTTACTTTTCATTTTTGTTTTTCTTTTCTTTTCTTTTCTTTCCTTCTTCTTCTTCTTCTTACTCTTTTCATTATCATTTCGATCTCGTATGAACGACAAATTTATTACATTTAGAATTCATAATGATCAATCCATTTGATGATAATAATATTGGACATTATTATATGATCACATTACTTCGTGAAAATGTATGAAATAAAATTTAATTTCCTTTTAATCAAGGATGTTTACTTAACGTTTTTCCCTTTTTATCGAAATCGTTTAAAATGGAAAATAACCTTAATTTCTCATTAGTGCTGGCGAACGAGGACTCTATCGATGATCTGCAAATATTAACGAGATCCCCTTTTTTAAGATCGAATGTATTAGTAATAATTTCAAATTCTTTGGATAATGTCGTGTTGTACATTCCTTTGTCATCCGTCTGTAAAAAAAAAAAAAAAAAAAAAAAAAGAAAGGGGGGATACGTAAACGATTTATATTTAGAAAGGAATTCGAGTGAAAAAAAAAAAACAAAAAAGAAAAGAAGAAAAGAAAATTACAAGCAATTTCGACATAAATCTTAAATAAATGATACTATTAAAAAAAAAAAAAAAAATCACTATTACGAATAAAAATAAATAAATAAATAAATAATAATGTAAATGTAATTGTTCGAAAAGTTATTTTTAAAAGTAGAAATATATGAGAAGAATGCGAATCAATCGAAATGATTTGAAGATTGATTTTTTAAAGATAATATATTAAATAAATAATAAATTATTCATAGGAAAAATATTGTTGAAAATATTTTTGAAAATCAATTAAATTATATATATATATATATATATATATATATATATATATATTAGATTTATATAATTAGATTTATATATTAATTAATTTACACGTATGAATGTATATGTGTATGTGTGTGTATATTTAAAAGATTATTAAAAATTAATTTCAATTGAAACGATTGAATATAAATATTATACTTACACAGATACAAATGGGATGCCCAGTTTGATACAAATATTTGAATTGATGATCTTCATATGAACGTACGGTTCCACATTTAATATTTGAGGTCAAACACAATTCTATTAGGTAGAAAAAAAAAAGGAAAAAAAAAATGTTTTTAAATGGTTTTTTTTTCTCTGTTCTCTGTCAAACAATCTTATATTACTTACCTACAGGAATTTGTGCTTTACATAAATAATCAAATGCGGCAACTGAACCTCCAAGGTTAGGATGTATACAAGTACCATGACCCAGTCTATCTGGACGAAGTTCAAGTACTTCTAATGTCTCGCTTTTATTAGGAATCTATTTACACGGACATATATTAAGATATCTATTTATATACTATATTATATTATATATATATATATATACTAATTATAAATTTATATGTATATATATATACATATAGATATCTATTTATATGTATATATATACATACATACAGATAGATATCTATTTATATACTATATTATATTATATATATATATATATATACTAATTATAAATTTATATGTATATATATATATATACTAATTATAAATTTATATGTATATATATATATATATACTAATTATAAATTTATATGTATATATATATATATATATATACTAATTATAAATTTATATGTATATATATATATATATATATACTAATTATAAATTTATATGTATATATATATATATATATATACTAATTATAAATTTATATGTATATATATATATATATGTATACAAATATTAAGATATCTATTTATACATTATATTATATTATATTATATATATATAAATTATAAATTTATATGTATATATAAAATATATATGCATGAAATTTATAAAAATTAATATAAATTAAAAAAAAAATATATATATATATATATAAATTATATAATATACAAATTCGTATACATACATATGTATATTTATAAATTATCGTTATAAATATATATATAAATATATACATATATATATATATATATAATCATATATCTATTAATAAATAATTGTGTATATAGAATTAAATATATATATATATATATAAATATATATACCTCCGCAGCATGTACTACGACTTTTAAACCATTTTGTCGCGCTTCATATAAAGGTTTGTAATGCAATTTTCCTTTAACCGGATCTCCACCAAAATCAACTCCCTTTACTATATCTGGATATTGCTTCGCATAATGTATTGCTAAGCGACAATTTTCTTTGGCATTCTCGCAACCTTGAGCCCGATCAACTGATATTAATAATTTAACGATTATATTAGGATAAGTCTTTTTAGATACACTAAAACGAAAAAAGAAAAATATTAAAACAAAAAGAGAAAAAAAAAGAAAAAAGAAAAAAAAAACAAAACAAAATAAAATAAAATTAAATAAAATAAAGTAAAATAAAATTAAATTAAATTAAATAAAAAAAAAATATATATATATATATATTATACAATTTTTTTTTCTATGATTTAAAAAATTGTCTATCTTATTATCATTATTATTATCATTAATATTATCATTATTATTATCATTGTTATCATTATTATCATTATTATAGTCATCATTATTATTATTATAATTTTTTTTCCTTTATTTATTTTTTTTTTTTTGCTTTTTTTTTTTCCTTACCATATGGCATTTATCATAGCTTCGATATATTCTTTCTTCGTCATTCTTCCTTCTACATCCCGTGGTGTACTTCTTAATTCCAAATAAATAACATTGTCCTCCATGAATTCCCTTATTACGTCACATGTGGCAATATAAATGGCTTGAGGGGAAACTGTTAACGAATGTATTACGTGGAATAATTTGAAACATCTGTAAAAAAAAAAAAAGAAAAAAAAAAAGAAGAAGAAACAAAAAAAAAAGAAGAAACAAAAAAAAAAGAAGAAGAAAAAGACAACAAAACGACAAAAGCGAAACGACAGCGAAGAGGGTGAAACGGAAGAAAAAAAAAAAAAAAAAGAAAAAAAAACCAAACAAATAATAAGAGAAAAAAACAAACAAACAAAAAAACAACAAGGAAGAAGAAAACATTATTCCTTATCTTTTCTGACTTTTATCATTTTCTTCAAATTAATATTATCTACGATAATATTAAGTAAATATTATTAGGTAAATAATTTATTGATACACAATATATATATTATATACATGTGTGTGTAATACGGAGATGACAAAATTAATAATTAATACGTACTCTTTCAAATTTTTCGCCGTCTGTTGTTGTACGTATTTCTCAAAGGACATAAACTGTGCATTTGGCATAATCTCTGTATTTGTCATTAGATAAATCTTTTTCAATGTCGGTAAAGTGAGAGAACCACTTAAATGGGCATGTAATTCCTGTAAAAGAGAGTATAAAAAAAAAGAAAAAAAAAAAAAAAAAAGAAAAGAAAGAAAGAAAAAGATACGAAGAGACAGAATTATGAACTATCAAAAGCAATGTAACGTACGTACATATTCAAATATACAAATAATATACTTACGATCTTTGGTAACTTTCGACAAAAATTTTTCAAATCCATGATGATAATTTGTCCTAGAAATTGTTGAAAAGATTTTTATTATCCGTTATACAATATAGTGATAAATAATATTTTCTTTTTTTTTTTATTGAAAATCACACAAAATTAACTTAAAAATATCGCAGTTATATATATATATATATGGTCGTTTTAGATTAAAGCGCCAATCGTTTCAAAGTGACAGTTTATGAAAGCTTAGCAGTTTGATATTCTCTATTTTTTTTTTCCCCTATATTTATCTTCCAAAATTAACGTTAATAATTTTAACCTAATCAAAGTTAGATCTAATCTAATTGTATCACGTTATAAAGATTTATATGAAAATGTTAAACTATTTTATGTATTTAACGATTAATAAAATTAAACAAATGGATAATTCTTACCTCAGTGTTCTATCCCGCGTTAATGAGACGTCCGTAATACCGGTAAGAAACACAAAACTGAACTGTTCGTAGAATCTCAAATGAAGTCAATAATATAGTGACTTTGAGCGCTCCTATCGGCAAAATAACGAAATAACTATGGGTTACTAAATGCGTTCGAATTTTAAATCTTTGGAATATTATCAGATCTTTACGAATTTTTTTTACTCTTTTTTTATATGATAATAAAAAAGAAAAGAAAACAAAAAAAATATATATATATATTTGTTTATTAATGCAACATTTAAATTTAAATTCAAAATGTAATTTTGTATATATATATATATATATATATATATATATATTATTTATGTCTAATTAAATTATATATATATTTATATATATATATTAATTATATTAAAATAAATTATATATATGTATTATTTATGTCTAAATAAAAAGATAATAATTTTTCTATTACCAATTTTTATTATAATTTTTTGTATTAATATCGATAAGAAATAATACTAATTATTATATATATATATATATATATATATATATATATATAAAATAATTCTAATTTCAATATACACGATTTAAATATAAATAGAAAATTTTAATTATTCAATTAATTTCTCCTTATAATTTTTATATTATTTCCTTTTTTTTTAATTCCTACAATTTTTATGAACTTTCTAATAATATTGTTAATAAATAAAACTTTAATTTTTTATTTATATATATATATATATATTATATATATTTATTTATATATATATATATATATATCTATATTTATATATATATATATTATAAATAAATATATATATATATATATAAATTTAAATATATTTAAATATATATATATTTATATATATATATTTTTTTAATTATATATATATTAATATATATTGAAAATTTTATATATTAATATATTAATTATATATAGAAAATTTTAATTTTTTAATTCAATCTCGATATAATTAAAAAATTCTTATTTTCTAATTTAATTATTATATATATATATATATATATATATATATATATATATATATAAATTGAAAAATTTTTTTAATATACTAAACAATTATAACTGAAGTATTTATAATTAAAAATAATTATAATTGAAAATTAATATCAATATAAAAGTAATTAAATAAAATAATAATAATCATTATTTCGTTAATATACATTATCAAGATGTCATTATTAATGTAATATCAAATGATAATAAATAAAATAATACGTATGATAGGAATGGTAATGTAACTGACATAGCATATAATCGACCTGGCAACAGCTTCAAATAACACTTTAACCTTAGGTGTCTGTTATCTGAAACTATATTAACCAGCATGATCGCTTACTATTGTTGACCACCCTAAACGATCACGTTATCAGGTGTACTTGTAGAGCTGAAAAAATAATATTCTATTGAAGTCACGGAATGCATATTTTAATTGATCAAAATGAAAATAAACGAATTTTCTAAAATAATATATTCGCCTCTATCGTTTTACTTCCAAAGAAAGTCATATACTAATTAAATCAGATGACTATAATTACGTAAACAATTAATAAAATGAATCAAGAATGAATGAAAGAGAGAGTGTGTGTGTGTGTATATATCTGTGTGTGTGTGTGTGTAATGAATTTAAACATCATATTATTGACGTAGTTTAAAATCCCATAAAGTTAATTATTAACATAATGAAATGATATATTTTTACTTTCTTTTCTTTGTTCCCAATTCAATAAATTCTAAATCTCAATATAAATTAGAATCTTATTACGTCAGTGTTTACGATAACAGTGAAATAATAAAGATTATGGGAGTATCAAAGTTATCTATGGGATGGACTTTTAGAATACCATCTCTCATTCCACTGCAATCCTATGAAATTTCTTTTCAATTCTACATAATACATCCAAAGTAATTCTAATTTTTTATATTTTTATTAAAATTAAAGAATTTATATCGATTATCAATGATTGATTGACAAAAAAAACATCGATTCTTTACAATTCATTGACGATTTTTTACAATAAAGAAAAAAAAAT
Organism: Vespa mandarinia; assembly: GCF_050613455.1. Classification (NCBI taxonomy): domain Eukaryota; kingdom Metazoa; phylum Arthropoda; class Insecta; order Hymenoptera; family Vespidae; genus Vespa; species Vespa mandarinia. The sequence goes on along the minus strand of NC_140827.1, from coordinate 1,957,449 downwards.
AAATTCACGATTTTAAATCGAAAATTTTTTCTTTTAGATTTTTTACGATGAAAGAAAAATTCATGCTCTCGAATTGTCGTGAAACATCGTATAAAATATTTTCGTGGTGGTGTTCACAAAAGAGAAAAGAAAAAAAGAAAGAAAAAAAAGGAAAAAGGAAAAAAGAAAAGAAGATAAAAAATTTCATTATCATACGCTAATCGCTATTATAATTATAATTTATTTATTATAATTATTTCAATTATATAATTTTTATAAATTATAATTATTTAAATTATATAATTTTTATAAATTATAATAATTTTTCATTATAATTTTTATAAAAATTTTTATAATTTATATAATTTATAATATTATAATTTTTATAATAACTTTTAAAAATTATCATAATTTATTAAAATTATTATAATTTTTTATATTTATATTATTATATTTATATTATTGTATATTTATATTTATATTACTACTTTATATGTATATTATTATAAAATTTTTTCCCCTTCTTTGTTTTTTTCCAAAAAAAAAATAAAAAAAAAATAAAAAAAAAAAAAACCAAAATTTTTGAACCACCTAAACAGACATATATTATCACGTTTCTTTTTTCTTTTATTTTTATTTTTTTTTATTTCTTTTCTTTTAATAATAATCACGTGATATTATAAATGGCGACAGTGTGTTAATCGATTTCGATTATGTTAGAATATTGATGAGTATCGATAAAAGTATTTAAAATGGTGTGTGTCGTACGACAATTGGAAGGGGAACTATTTAAGGATATCGAGAATGGTAACGAGCATATTCGCGTAAGTAAGTTTCTCTTGATCGTATTAATTATAATTAGAAAGAATAATAACCTCGCATTTGATAACATTACAAATACGAAAATTAAATAATATAATTAATCGTACATATTGATAATTATTACATTTATTACATTGAGATAAATTATGGAAAGTAATCGTGGAAAGGAGGAGACACAAGGGTAATTAACGTCATACGTTATTTAATTATATATTTACAAAAAAAAAAAGAAAAAAAAAATAAGAAAAAAGAAATAAAAAAAAATAAAAAAAAAATAAAAAAAAACAGTACACGTATATATATATTTAATTAATAATAGATTCTAATTAATAATAATAATAATAATAATAATAATAATAATAATAATAATAATAATAATAATAATAATAATAATAATAATAAAAAAATATTATCATAAAAAGTTCTCCAACGATGTCATCGACGGTAGCTGGCCAGGATCAATCATTTTCAAATACAAATCTAACGACAACGAAAAAACCATTACAGAATTATGGTAAAAGTATTACTCTGTTTTTTTTTTTTTATCTTTTTCTTTCTCTTTTTTTTTTTTTTTTTTTGAATCGTTAAGTTAACACATAGAAATAATTTATTTTAATAATTAATACATAGATAGATATTTTTAAACGTTCCCGTTTTAATTTTTAATTTAAAGGCGTCAGTAACGTTCTCGTTCTCGGATTGGAAGTGAACGGAGTGAAGTATCAAGGAATCTTGCTTCCACAAAAAGAGTGTAAAAACAAAATAATATAAAATTTCAACGATCAAAAAGGTGACGATTATATATATATATATATATATATATAGATACGCATTTATTTTTTTCGTTTTTTTTTCTACGTTCTTTTTTTCGTCTTCTTTGTTTTTTTTTTTTTTTATTCCTTACCTCTTTCATCAACGAATCACAATATCCAATTATAATTATGACAATTTTTTTCATTTAATATCGTCGTTTCCTTGTCTTCTTTTTTTTTTCATCTTTTTCTTTTATATATATATATATATTTTTTTTCTTTTTTTTTTTTTTTACCTTGTCATAATAACTCCTTGATATTATCGATTGACATTATTTATTTTCGAATGAATAATTTTCTTTTTTTTTTTTTTTTTTCCCTTTCTCTCCACTTTCCATTAGGAATAAGGATTAACATTTATAATTATATTCCTGATATTCCTGAGCTCTTAATGTTGTCACTTGCCACCCTTTATCAGCATTTCCGGGGCTATATTATGGCTAGAGCGATCGCATAAAGCGTAAACAAATATTCCGTATCTTAGATTCTCTTTGATAGACGTCCACTTCGTGTGGACGGTCATGACAGCATCGTCATCATTCAGTTTAACATCCGACACGGTCGAAAGTCGAGTAAGAAATTTTTTTCGATTGGAAAGAAATTCAACTTCGTTTTTTTGTTTTCTTTTCTTTATATTTATATATATATATATATATATATATATATATATATATGTGTGTGTGTGTGAAATTTTTCTTTTTTTTTTTAAGAATCTTCCTTATCTAAAAGTAAAAAAAAAAAATAGAAAAAAAAAAAAGTAAAAAAAAAAAGAGAAGAAAAAAGAACAAAAATTCGTTGTAAGACATAGAAAGAAATATTAGAGATTAATTCGTTAAAAATGAACAGTGGAATTAGTTGTTCATAGATCGAGATCGTGTGAACGTATCGTTGCGACATAAATGTAATTTATATGTAAATTCTTTTTTCTTTTTTTTTTTAAGAATCTTCCTTATCTAAAAGTAAAAAGAAAAAAAAATAGAAAAAAAGAAGTAAAAAACAAAAATTCGTTGTAGGAGATAGAAAGAACTATTAAAAATTAATTCGTTAAAAATGAACAGTGGATTTAGTTGTTCATAGATCGAGATCGTGTGAACGTGTCGTTGCGACATAAAATCGTGTTAGTTTGCAATTGTAAAAAAAAAAAATAAAAAATAAAAAAGAAAGACTCAAAAAGGATTCTACGTTAAATTATTCATTCGTGTTTGTTTCATGATCGATTCGATCGATCAAATCGATGATTATGTGATATAATATTATAACAATTTTACGTGTCACGCTGTCGATAAGCAGAGTATTAATTCTTTGTGATATTGATTTAAAAGTATTATGCTCTACTTATCGAATACGAGGCCACGAGAATATCGTCGAATTGGATTTGAAAATGTTTTTTTTTCTTAATTTTTTTTTTTTTTTTTTTTTTTTTGTTAGAAATCGAAAGTCGAGCTTTTATTTATCTTTTATTTATTTTATTTTGTTTTATATTTTTTTTTTCTTCTTTTCTTTTCTTTTTTTTTTTTTTGTTTTTTGTTTTTTGTTTTTTGTTTTGTGGGGGGCGGAGAGAATTTTGGACATTGTGCGTACTCGCCTTGACGATTCCCATATTTTTAGCATAATCCAGCCGTAACGATAAGAGGCATTATGCTTAGAATATGGAAAGTCGTAAATGTGCTGCAATCGTCGTTAATTAGAAAGAGATGGAACTGGACCATTAAAAATGTACTGTTCGTTTATCTTTATCGTATTTACGTAAGTTGATTTGTCAATTTAATTTGTTACATTGTTTTTTTATTACATTATTTTTTTTATTACATTATTTTTTTCTTTTTATTTTTTTTTTTTTTTCAATTAAATTCATTAATTTTCATACTAATAATTTTTATAATAATAATAACAATAATTATGATAATAATAATAATTGTAAAGTTATAAATATTAATTCAATATATTATTATATTATTCAAATATAATTTACTATAGAAATATAAATGAATTATATATTACAATATAATGTATATATTAAATATAATGTACCATATATATACATATATATATATATATATATATATATATATATATATATATATATAATATAAACATATATAAATTAGTGATTTTGAAAGGGAATATGTTCAATAAAAGAATTACGAAATAAATATAATAAATTTTTCATGAAATTTGTCTTTAACATCTGTCTAAAGTTTTTTTTCTTTTTCTTTTTTTTTCTTTAATACATTACATAAATTAAATACAAAGAAATGTCATTAATTATTTCATAGAAATATTATTATTAAAGAATTAAATAAATAAAGAAAATAAATCATTATTGAATTTACGCAAAGTTATATCACAGTGTACAATTTTTTCAATTACAAATTCATTCATCGTGTTATATGTAAATAAATGAAATGAGATAGAAGATGATGATGAATAATTAAATGAAAAAAAAAAGAAAAAAAAAAGAAGATAAAAGAATGATAAAAAGCAAAAAAAAAAAAAAGAAAAAAAGACTAAAAGATAACTTACGATAAGTCGTCGTATTATATTTATATAGTTATCAATTTGACATTAAACGTCAGTGATCGTACGAACTTCGTTTAGCGTGAACAATAATTTGTCAAGATCGTCATTTGTGTTACAATTATTATTCACACAATAATTCGTCAAAATCAATTGATCCGATTATCGATCGGCCCACCATAATATTGTTACGTGAGAAAGGAAAAAAAAAAAAAGAAGAGAATATTTTCTGTTTTCCTGTTAAATTAAAAAAAAAAAAAAGAAAAAAAAGAAAATATGCGCGTTGCAATCGTTGGAGCAGGTGTTATCGGTATGACCAGTGGATTGGCGTTGAAAAAAAATTTTCCGGAATATCAGGTGACCATTTTTTCGACAGTGTTTACGCCAAATACAACAGGCGATGGCAGTGCCGGACTTTGGACACCATTTTTACTTGGCGACACACCCCAAGAAAATATTTTGTAAGATTTAATTTTTACCCTTTTGTTTCCTTTTTTTTTTCTCTCTTTCCTTTATTTTTTTTCAGTTTCTTCATTTATCTCCACAAGTATATCCCGATAACTGATATATAATATCATTAATATCAATATTCGCAAATATTTTCATTGAAACACTGATAATTATCGTATCAATCGTTTTTAATAAAGAGATACGATTAATATTGTCTATCTTACATCGTATCAAAAATATTTGATTAAAAAGTCATTAAATAATATTGTATCAATAAATAACGATCATATTACGTTATTGATCGTAATATTTCTTTGCTATTTATTATTTTCACTTTTTGAACGTCGTAATTTCTTTTTTTTTTTTTCTTTTTTTTTTTTTTACGATTATAAAACCATTCGATAAGATAAGAAAAGTAAGGACAGAGAATATGTAAAAACAAAAAGAAAAAAAATTTATCTGAATACTTTGTAACCTGCGAGACTCACGATAATGATTTCTTCTTTATACATATACATATACATATATATATATATATATATATATTTATATTTTTATATTTTTATATATATATTATTTATATATATATATTTTTTCTTTCTTTTAATTTTTTTTTCTTTCTTTCAAAAATCTCTGTGTCTACGAATTTACTTTCTTTCTTTCTTTTTCTTTTTTTTTTCTTTTTTTTTTTTTTTTTTTTTCTTTAGAAGATGGTCAGGAAGAACACTACGTTTGTTCGAAAAATTTTGGAAATTTGGCCTGGCCAAGGAAACTGGTCTATGCCTATTGCCGATAACTTATGTAACCAGTGAAAACCATACGAATAATATGCCATGGATTAAACTAGTTTATGGTGCTCATTCATTAACATTGGACGAATTAAAAAAATTAAACGAGGAACATAAAAGCAATTATGTGTAAGTAAGTAAGTGCGTTACGTGTATAATATAAGAAAAAAAAATATATATATATATAGAGAAAGAGAGAGAGAGAGAGAGAACTCATTAATTAATTTCAATGAAAGGAAAAGAAACGAAAACTTGTGTTTCATTAACGTAAATTAAAAAGAAAAAGTAAAGTAGAGAAAAATAAAAAAGTTTCTAACATTTTTCTGTTTTATTTTTTTTTTTCTTTCTTTTTCATGTTTTTCTTTTTTTTTAATAGAAATGGTTGGCATTTCGTGACGTACACCTGCGAGCCAACAAGTTTCTTACCTTGGCTAACGAATAAATTTGTCGCATTGGGTGGCAAATTGAAAAGAAGAACGATTCGTGACTTAAGTGAATTGATTGACGATGGTTATGAAATTGTTATCAATTGCAGTGGTCTTGGAGCACGAGAACTCGTCAATGATGACACTGTCACAGCTGTGAGAGGTCAAGTTACTAGGGTAAATACATATTTTTTACACAGACATATGAATATATACATGTATATATATATATATATATATATATATATATTATACACATACACAATGAGTTTTATGTATATATACATATACATAATACTTGTATACACACATATATATATATATATATGTAAACATAAAACCTTGTGCATTATAATGTGTGTGGCTGTGTGTGTGTGTGTGTGTGTGTGTTGTAATAAATATATATACATATATTAGGTTGGAAACTATGAAACGCGCGTTTTTTTGTTTAGTCTGCGTTTATAGTTTTCCCGTTTCATAGTTTCCAACCTAATACGTATACATTTATTAGGTTGGAAACTATGAAACGGACGTTGAATGAAAATAAATAACTAAACAAAAACGTCCGTTTCATAGTTTCCAACCTAATATTTATATATATATATATATATATATATATATATATATAAAGGGTGTGCTAAAAGTTTTTAGATAGGCTAAAAATTTCTAAAAGATATAAAAAAACGATTATTTCCAAGTTAATTATCTTTTTCTTTTTTCTTTTTTTCTGTTTTTTTTTTTTTTTTTTTTTTTTTTTTATTTTCAAATCGTAAAGTTCATAAAACTACAATATTAACTATAAAGAAGAGCAAACAAGTATTGAAAAAAAATAACTGATATTTTATATCGTTGAAAAACTTTTGGCCCACCCTGTATATATACCCTAATAAAAACTTAACGTAATGATATCACGCTCTGAAATATGATATATATAATGTATAAGTCTTTGTATGTATTTGTTTATCTGTTTTATCTCTCTCTCTCTCTCTCTCTCTCTCTCTCTTTCTTTTTTTCTTTTTGTCATTAATTCCTTTTTTAATATGTAATTTTTGTTACATTAATTTTTTTAATTTTTCTTTTTCTCCATTTTTTATACTATTTTTTTTAAGGTAAAAGCACCCTGGGTCCTGAATTGTTTCGTGGTGGACGATGACAATTGCAATTACGTTATACCAAAGTAAAGAAAAAAATTTTATAAACAAATTTCATTTAAAAAAAAAAAGAAATGATCTCTCAATAATCTAATAATATTTTCTAAGATCAATTCATTTTTATATTTTTAAATTTACAATTTATATTTATTTCTTTTCATCATCATCATCATCATTATTATTATTATTATTATTATTATTATTATACATTGTTTTATCGATGAACAATATAATAAAAAAAAACAAAATAGGAAATATTTAATTACTTATATTACAAAAGTAAATTAGAAATTTTTAATACGAGTAATAAATCGGCTTATATTTCTAATTGTCTTTGTTCAATATATAATTTATTTATTTTATTTATCTATTTATTTATTTTTCTTTAGTACAAACAACGTCATCTTAGGCGGTACTCATCAAGAAGGGGATTACGATCTTTGTGTGCGAGAGAAGGATACAAAATTCATTCACGAAGGTTGTCATCGTATTATTCCATCATTAAAGGTAACATAGAAGAAATATATATTTAGTTTATCCAAAAGATTCTTATAGATCATATTAAAAATCAATTATGTACTCCTTTATCGAGACTCTTTATGCTCTCATAATTAATATTTTAATAGTTCATCGTAAACTTGTAGTTTTACGATTCGAAAAAAAAATGAAAAAAAAGAAAAAATTGATCCAACGAGTCTCGAAAAAAAGCAATCGATATTTAAAATATCACACGTAAACTTTGGATTCATCTAGTAATTTTTGACAGACCTAGTTACAATTGTAGGGCCCATCTAGTAATTTTTGACTTGTCTAGTAACTATGTTTGAGTTTATCTAGTCATTTTTGACCGACCTGAGAATGTTTGATTCGTCTAGTGATTTTTGACATATCTAGTGACAATTGTAGGACCCATCTAGTAATTTTTGACTCATCTAATAACTATGTTTGGGTCCATCTAGTAATTTTTGGCCGACTTGAAAATGTTTGATCCGTCTAGTGATTTTTGACATACCTAGTGACAATTGTAAGGTCCATCTAGTAATTTTTGACTCGTCTAGCAACTATGTTTGGGTTCATCTAGTAATTTTTAGCTATAAATAATTATATAATAATAATCATTGACAAATGTTTAATTTTAATATGATAAATAAAAACAAAGAAAAATGATTTTATTATACAGAAAGCTGAAATATTAAGATCATGGGTCGGCCTACGACCTGCAAGATCAAAAGTTCGTTTAGAAATGGAAAGTTTGGAATCTAAAAGAAATGGTAAAAAGTGTCACGTGAGTATGATCCGAAATATCGCAGTAGTTTTTCTTCTGTTTTTTTGTTTTGTTGTTGTTCTTTTTCTCTTTTATACGCACACATCCTAATCGATTTCGTTGATACAGGTGATACATAATTACGGTCACGGTGGTGCTGGTCTTACTTTGAGTTGGGGATGTGCATTGGACGTTGTTGATATTGTTCGAAGTATCGATCGAAATGAAAGAATACATTCGAAATTATAATTTTATTAAAAAAAAAAAAAAAAAAAAAAAAAAAAAATAAATATATTCTCGTAGACGATCATCATAAGGCAGGGAATTTTTTTTTAATCAATTTTATAAAGAAACTTTTACACGTAATTGGAAATATTAATTGTACTGATCCATGTTACATATAATGAATTAAAATAAATAATACGTAAACGAAACGAAACACATTCTCACAATTGTTATTTCGATTAAAAATATAATTGAATTCTAAGAAGAATTTATTTCACGACGATTATTTATTACACGAAGAAAGTTTCCTTTTATTTATTTTTTTTTTTTTTTTTTTTTTTTGACAAATTATATTTACAATTTTTCATTATTATTATCGAATAGAAATAATTTATATAATGAAAAATACTTAAAACGTTTGATTTAATTTCGTAATAATTATCAAATTAAAACGAATAGCAAAGAAAAAAGAAAAAAAAGAAAAAAAATCTAAATGAAACGAAAATTTCCAATGTTGTAACTTCTTTTGTTATTAATCGAAAATATAAAACAAAAAGAAAAAAAAAAAAAAAAAAAGAAAAAAGAAAAGAAAACGATCCTAAATCGTTGGAATTCTTTTCATTAGAAAAATGTATAGAAAAAATTTTCAATCTTACGAACAATTACGAACATTGATTAACTAATTAAAACGAACAATATTGAATTCTAATTGACTGTAAATAAATAAATAAGTAAATAAATAAATAAATAAACAAACAAATAAATAAATAAATAATTTGATAGAATTTTGTTATTAGAATAATTATGGAAAAAGGAAGAAATAAGAATTTTCAATGTTACGAATAAACAGAATAACGAATAGGATACGAACTAATTAAACGAGAATCATAATTAAAGAAATACACGAAGGTGGTAAATCGAAGAAAGGGTAGTTACTATAAGTTCAAAGGTACGTCGACCTATTTATGGTTTCGTGCACGTTCGTATACTAGACTGCAGAAATTCTAAATACGTCCGCAACAATCTAATTGAAGCTAAACAAGCTATATGGAAATAGCTCTCGCACACACAATACCGCAGTGCACGGTAATATCTCGAAAAGATCGGACACGTTCCAAGTGTCTCCCATTAAATTACAAAATAATAATTCTCCGATATAAGTGCGTCGACAATTATCACGTAGTGGTCTAATCGAAAAGCGAGAAAGAAAAAAGGAAAAGAAAAAAGAGAAAAACAAAAAAAAAAAAAAAAAAAAGAAACAGAAAAAAGAAAGATCGATCAATTTACAATCATCCTAAAAGTATTTACTTAACGTAATTTTTTTTATTTATTATTTATTTATTTATTTATTTTCTGTTCTTTTTTGTCTTTTTTTTTTTTTTTTTTTTTTTTTTTCTTTTTTTTTAATAAATATAATTTTTCATTTCTGTTTCATCGAAATTGTAAAGAAAGTTTTTCGTGCGAAATAAATTGTTCTTTTTTGTTTCTGTCCTTTTTTTTATTAATTAAGACGGATCGAATTAAATAAGACGGATCGTAGTTTAATTATTCTGAAAATTATATAAAGTGTACACACACACGCACACACACACACACACACACAAATATAAAAATGTTAATTATATAATTGAATATATAAATAAATAAAAAAAAAAAAATTCTATTTCATATTCTGTAATCAGATTTGTGCATATCGATCGATACAATTTTCTGTTTAATTGCTTTATTTCTTATTTACATATATATATATATATATATATATATATATATATATATAAATATATATGTATATATGTATTTATATTTATATATTTTATGTAAAATGATTATGTGTCGTATTGCAATAAGAGAGAACAATTGAGATTAAAAAATACATAATTGATAAGAATTATTAGTAAAAAAGATAACAGCAAGTGTCTAAGTTTTATTATCTGTTAAAACAAATAAACACATCAGGGTGACCCATCGATGACCCACGGTATGAAAAAATTATGAATATATAACAATAAATATATATGTGCGTATGTGTGTGTCTGTGTGTGTATATATATATATATATATATACATGTATAAGTGTTGAATAAATTGTTCGTTCCTTTTGTTTCCTATTCAGATTAAAAAAATTCTTCCATTTTTTTTTCCATTCCTCAAAAATTTTCTCTATCATCGATTTCAATCAAAATCTAAAAGTTTTCATTAATTCCAAAGTAAAGGAATACGATATTATCGTATTTTAACTTTTCTTAAAGTGAAACATCTGTAATATTTTTTTTTCTTTATATTTTTCTTTTTTTTTTTTTTTATCCTCTTTAATCGAAACGACTTCTCATTATAATTAAATAAATAATCTTACATCTTTTTCTTTTAGTTCTTTATATATTTATTTCCTTTTTTTTTTGTTTCTTTTTTTTTGTATTTTTTTTTTTTTTTTTTTTTTTTTTGAAATCACATTTCGGCAAACGTTTACTTGCAACTTTTTAGAATAAATTTTGTTTAAACGAGTGAACTAAATTCATACGAATAAGTAAAAAAAAATCGAGAAAACAAATGAAAGCGACAATCGATTAGATATCGATTAGGTATACAGATACATTTTATATATACTTTATATATACATAAATACATATATACATATATATATATATATATATATATATATATATATATATATATACACACATACTTTATAAAATCGTGCTCGTGTCTCGTGTGACAGAATAATGATAAACCGAACATCTTCCTTTCGTTCACCTTTCTTTATAACCCAATAACGCGAATATTATCTGAACACGTTCGCCTTAAATCATAAATTATAATCTCGTAATTGCAAGAAAAGGAGAGAAAAAAAGAAAGAAAAAAAAATAGAAGAAAAGGAAAGAGAGAGAGAGAGAGAGAGGGAGAGAGAGAGAGAGAGAGAGAGAGAAAAGAAAAAAAACAACAAAGAAAAACCACTATACAATTTAAAAAGAAACAAAAAAAATAACAAAAAATTTCGAAAGTGATCACGATGACGAAAAAATCCGAGAACTCGTCTATATGAATATTAAAGGATAATAAATTAATATTTTAAAGTAATGTACGAGACAAACATACGGACAGAAGTGATGTTAAGTTATTTGTCATGAGTATCCTTGAAAGTATCAATAAACATAATATTACGATAGTGAACGAGCCCAAGAATATTCGTCCCAATACTTTTTCAAGAATTTTACGTGAAATTGATTACGAGGAATTAGGCGAATCGACTTTTAATAACAATTATTCTGAAACTGTTTTTCATGGTCCTTTGAAAAATCATAGGATAGAAAATGAAAAAGGTACACACACACACACACATATATATATGTATATATATATATATATATGAATATGTATATTGAAAAAAAAAAAATATATATATATAATTATATAACATTATTTATATAATTAATATTAAAAATGATTATATATATATATATTATTTTTAGTTAAATTTTATATATATATATAAACTTATTTGATAAAATAATTTTAAATAATAATTAAATATAACAATGTTATCATATTAGATCATTTAGATTATATATATATATATATATATATATATATATATATATATATATATATAGTGATCTATTTGATATATATATATATATATATATATATATATATATAATTATACGCATTATGTATACAATTATTATTAAAAATTATTATATATATATATATATATATATAATATATATATATTTTTTTTATGTAAAATTATATATATATATATATATATTATTTTTATGTAAAATTATATATATATATATATATATATATATATATATATATATACATTTATACATTAACTTATGTGATATAATAATTTTAAATAATAATTCAATATAACAATATTACCATACTATACAAAATTATATAAATATATATGTATAAATACACATGAATATATTAAATTATGTGTGTTCTTGTTGATCAGTTTTTTATTGTTGACAGTTATCTTATGTGCCGAAAGTGACACCGAATCGAGGAAGACTAATCCTGAAAATTCAAAAACGAAAAAGAAAAAGAAACGAAGGTGACATTTATATGTATACAGTAAACATATATATATACGAGTATAAATATACACAGACACGATATTAATAATTAATATAATTTATAAAATTAATAAATATCAGATATAGTAATATTTATTAATATATAATTAAAATATTTATTAATATATAATTTCAATGTTATATGATTAAAACAATCGTTTGATCGAGTACTAATGGATCTTTTTTTTCTCTCTCTTTTTTTTTTGGTTTTTTTTGTTTCTTTTTTTGCTTTGATAGATACTTAACTATTTGCACAAGTAATTGCAAATACGAAGTAGTTAGACGCGTAGCAGCACGATTTGGTATGAAGGAAGTGACAGAAGACAGTAGTTGGAATCTTTATTGGACCGATCTCAGTATCAGTATTGAACGTGCTAAGGATATGAAAAGATATCAAAAGGTCAATCATTTTCCTGGTATGACGGAAATATGTCGTAAGGATTTACTTGCCAGAAATCTTAATCGCATGTTGAAACTCTTCCCGAAGGATTATAATTTTTTTCCTAAAACTTGGTGCTTTCCTGCTGAGTAAGTTGAAAAAGAATTAAAAAGAGAAAGGAACAAAAGAAAAAAAAATAATAATAATAATAGTAATAATAAAAAAATAACAAAAAATAAATAAATAAAGAAATAAAGAAATAAAGAAATAAATAAAAAAGAATAAAGGGAAAGAAGAAAGTTATCTTCTTTTTCTTTCTTTTTTCTTTTTTTTTTTTTCTTTTTCTAATTTATGAAATAAAAATGAACAAACGAAAGGGAAAACTGAAGTTATCTTGTTTTTATTTTTTCATCTTTTTTTCTAACTTTCTTTTTCTTTTTCTTTTTTTTTTTTTTCCTTTATGTTTTTAATTTCGTAGCCATGGCGATGCCATTGCATATTCGAAAACACGTCGGGCAAAAACATATATAATCAAACCGGATACTGGTTGTCAAGGACGTGGAATTTACTTGACCAAAAATTTGAAGGACATTAAACCAAGCGAACGCATGATTTGCCAAGTCTACATTTCCAAGGTAATTGACTAACATATATATATATATATAATAATTAAAATGAAGACATTTTAAGTAATAAACATAAATGGAAAATATTTAAATAAAATAAACATGATATTAAATTAATACAATTCAATTGAAATAATATTTCGATTAAAATGAAATGAAAAAAAAAAAAAAAATTATTATATTTCATATCGAGTAAAAAGTAAAGGTACCCAAAACAAAAAGGAGAAAAAGGGGCAAAAAAAGAAAATAAAGAAAAAATAAAAAAGAAAAGGAAAAACAAAAAAGGAAAATGATCTATTATATTACAGCCATATTTGATAGACGGATATAAATTCGATTTACGTATCTATACATTGATAACATCATGCGATCCTCTTCGAATATATGTTTACAATGATGGTCTAGCAAGGTAATTATATATCAATCAAATATATATATATATACATATATATATATAAAATATATAAAATATATATATATAATAATAACAAATATAATATATATAATATAGATATATAATAAAAAAATATATTATATATATATATAATATAAAAATATATGTACAAAGTGGATCGATTATATATATATATATATTAAAATATATTAAAATATATTAAAATATATAAATATAAAACCTGAAAATTTTTCTTCGTTAGATTTGCTACGAGTAGATACAAGGAACCAACAGGTCACAATACATCAAACGTTTTTATGCACTTAACTAATTATGCTGTTAATAAACACAGCCGTATGTACATTGTTGACGAAGAGATAGGTAGCAAAAGGTCAATAATTATATCGTAAGATTAATAAAATAATCATTAAAATAATATTCTAAGATTAAATAAAAAAAAAAATAAATAAATAAATAAATAAATAATTGTAAGAATAATAAAATAATGAAACAACTGATTTTATTATTTTACAAATCGAATTTATATATATATATATAATTTCAATTTATTTATTTATGATTATTACGATATTTACGATATATAATATAAATTTTCATTCGATCAATTATTTAGAAAGATCTCGACATTGTTGAAATGGTTAAGAGTTAATAATATCAACGTTGACGAACTATGGAATAAAATCGATGAGATTATTATAAAAACAATATTAGCAGCTCAACCAGTTTTAAAACATAGTTATCGTACGTGTTTTTCAACACACGATAGAACAAACGCCTGCTTCGAACTTTTAGGATTCGACATTTTACTCGATTGGAAATTAAGACCATATCTATTGGAAGTTAGTAAATAACAATGTGAATTAATTAATTTAAATCAATCGATTAATTATTTATATTATTGTAATGTTTTATTTTTCTCTCCCAACCCTGCTCTTTTTTTCTTCTTTTTTTTTTTTTTTTTTTTTTTTTATAAATTAGGTCAATCATTCGCCGAGTTTTCATACGGACGCACAAATCGACAAGGACGTTAAGGAGTCACTTTTGACCGACACCTTTGAAATGTTGAATCTTCAACACTGCGACAAAAAGAAGATCATAGAGGAGGATAGAAGACGCGTTAGGGATAGATTACTTCAAGGTGTGATCTTGAAAGATTTTAGGTGAGAATGAGAAAAAGATGGAGAAAAGAAAAAAAAATAAAACAAAAGAAAAGAAAGAAAAATAAGAGAATTCTTAAATCATAATTTATTTGTTCCTTTGTTTTTTCTTTTCTTTAATCATCCCAATTATTTGCATAATTAATTATATTGTTTTTAATGTCGCATCGATCGATCGGTGTGTGATTATCATCAGTGACATAAGGTCATAGTTCATAGTTCGTTATATTAATATTAGGCTCTACGATAATTTCTTTTTCTTCTTCTTCTTCTTCTTCTTCTTCTTTTTCTCCTTTTTTTCTTTTCTTTTCTTTTTTTTTTGTCTTCTGTTTCAGTTCGAACAACGATAATACGATGATCGGTTTATTGAAGTCAGAAAAAAACGAACAGGATTATATAGAGAGACAATTTAAATGGGAGGATGATCATGTCGGTAATTTTCGTCGAATATATCCGTCCATTGGCGACGATAAATATCAACAATTTTTTAAACAAAATGGCACGACAGTGTTCCAAGAGACCGTGGCTTCACGTGCACGCGAGGAAGCTTCTAAGGTTCATAAAGAGGAGAACGAAGTTAGTATTACAAAAGGAAGGAACAAAAAAAAATTCATTTTCATTCTTTTATATTCATTTGGTTCAGTTTTTTTTTCTTTTTTTTTTATAAAAAATTGTTCATCAAATTTAATTTTTTTTATAAAAAATTGTTCAACAAATTTAATTTTTTTTTATAAAAAATTGTTAATTGAATTTAATTTTCTTTTTATAAAAAATTGTTCAACAAATTTAATTTTTTTTTATAAAAAATTGTTAATTGAATTTAATTTTTTTTTATAAAAAATTGTTCATCAAATTTAATTTTTTTTTTAAATTGTTCATCAAATTATTTTTTTTTTTTATAATAAATTGTTGATTGAATTTAATTTTTTTTTTATAAAAAATTGTTTATCAAATTGTATTTTTTTGTTTTTCTAAAAAGTCATTTATTAAATTAAATTCTTTATAAAACTTTTTATTGAATTAAATTTTTTATGAAAATAGTCTTTATTATTAAACTTTTTATAAAGAATCGTTATACTGAATTAAATTTTGTCGTGAAAATTTTTATTGAATTAAATTTTTTTACAAAAATTTTTATTGAATTAAATTTTTCATAAAAACTATTTTTCGATCGAAAATTTTTTCTCAAAAATTGTTCATTAAATTAAACTTTTTGTACAAAGTTTTTATTAAATTAAATTTTTTATAAAAAATAGTTTACTAAATTAAATTTTTCATAAAAATTTTTATTGCGTTAAATTCTTCAACAAACATTATTTATTAAATCAAATTTCTTATAAAAAAAAAAAAAAATCAAATTAAATTTCCAATTTAATTTTCATCAAATTAAATATTTTAATAAAAGAACTGTCCATTAAATTAAATCCTTTATAAAATAAAATTGTTCGTTAAATAAAGCTTTCTATAAAAAAATTGTTTATTATAAATTAAATTCTTTAGAAGAAAAATTTTTCATTTAACTTACCACAAAATATATTTTCTCAAACAAACGTGATTATCGTTTATTTGTTAGAAAATACAAATAATACGTAATAATAATGAATAATTAAACGTCGATTAAAATTATTTTTTCATTTTTCTTTTTCCTTCTTTTTTTTTTTTCCTTATCGTTGTCGTCGTTGTCGTTGTCATTGTCAGATCGTCATAATCAATGAAATATATTCAAGCGATCGTAATTCTATATATTATATATTTTTTCGTTCTCTCTTTTAGATTAAAATAAAAGAACAGGAGAATAAAAGGACCAATGGCAAGTCGTACGAACAGAAATCAATTCCAGAAAGTCCAAATGTCCGACAAAAAAATAATAACAATAAACGTTTGGAACATAAATCTTTCACATATTTCAAAAATATCATACCGGTAAGAGATTAATAATGATTGGAAACTATGAAACGGGCGTTGAATGAAAATAAAAAAAAAAACTAAACAAAAACGCCTGTTTCATAGTTTCCAAACCTGATACTTATACATTAGGTTGGAATCTATGAAACGGGCTTTGAATGAAAATAAAAAAAAAATTAAACAAAAACGCCGGTTTCATAGTTTCCAACCCAGATACTTATACATTAGGTTGGAAACTATGAAACGGGTTTTGAATGAAAATAAAAAAAAAACTAAACAAAAACGCCGGTTTCATAGTTTCCAACCCAGATACTTATACATTAGGTTGGAAACTATGAAACGGGTTTTGAATGAAAATAAAAAAAAAACTAAACAAAAACGCCCGTTTCATAGTTTCCAACCTAATACATATTTATTTTCGTTTTATTATTATTATTATTATTATTATT
>NC_140827.1:1932500-1937500 GCF_050613455.1 Vespa mandarinia | reverse complement strand
ATTATTATTACTATTATTATTATTATTATTATTATTATTATTATTATTATTATTATTATTATTATTATTATTATTATTATTATTGTTATTATTAATAATTAATAGTTGTTATTATTATTAATAATAAGGTAAAAACAATAAAGTCGTGTAAAATACACTCAACACAGTATATTCGGATAGAGTTATTAACGTGATATATTTACAAATTGTTTGTTTGTTTTTTTTTTCTTTCTTTCTCTCTCTCTCTCTCTCTCTTTTCTTTTTTTTTTTACTTTCATTTTCATTTTTATTTTTATTTTCATATTATTATTATTTATTTTTTTTTTTTTTTCATAGTGATCACCGTTTTGTAATGATGACGTCGAAAATTTTGTCTCACACAAACAAACAAACACATATACTCTCTTAATCTCCCTATCATGCACTCACACACACACACACACAAGCGCGCGCGCGCGCACGAGCACATCACACGCATACACTCTTTCTCTTTTCAAACAATTTTTATTTATTTTTATTAACTTATTCAATTATTTGCTTGTTTGTTCTTATTTTTATTTATTTACTTATTTTTTCTTCTCTTCTTTTTTTTTTATTTTTTTTTTTTTAAATTGTCAGAGATAGAAAGGTTTATATACATAAAGTCGCATTTTCAAAATTGTCAAAGTCATCGTGAATATGCATGCATCCATACGCATATGCATGTGTATGCACGTATACTCTCCACACACACACAAACACACAAACACACACACACACACACACACACACATATAAATACATATATATGCATATTAATATATATGTGTGTATATATATATATATATATATATATATATATAAAAAAGAAATAATTGTTATTATCACTATTACTAATGTTTTTGTGTCTGAACAGACATCAAATTTCAGTCCCATTTTGTTGAAATTTTTCTTAAAAATGAAACACTATTTAAATTTTCAGACAATGATAACATATGTATGTAAAATAAATACATATGTATTTATTTTATATATACATATATATATATAGATAGATAGATATGTTTGTATGTATACGTAAATGGTACGTATTGGTAAAAAGTTAAAAAAAAAAGAAAAAAAAAAAAAGAAAAAAAGGAAAAAAAAAAAAGAAAGAAAGAAAAGAAAAATGTATTAACGTTTTACGGATCTAATGATCGTTAAATGAATTTCAATCGAGATTTGAAAATGAGAGAGAGAGAGAGAGAGAGAGAGAGAGAGAGAGAGAGAGAGAGAGAGAGAGAGAGAGAGAGAGAAAGAAAGAAAGAAAAAAAAAAGAAAAGAACAAAGAAGAAAAAAGGAATTATTAAAAATTTTTAAACACATATTACATATATACATACATATTGTATGTTTATCTATGCAAGTGTGCATACATACGTATATAAAGTGTCTCTTGAAATTTCATGAGAATTTAAGCGGTATCGATTTATAACAACAAACTTTTTATATTCTATGTCGCACTTTGATGATAGAAAAAAAAAAAAAAAAAAAAAGAAGAATATCGATATAATTTTTTTATAAATATACTTCGACTTATTTATGTATTTGTTTATGTGTGTGTATATATATATAAATCATTCAATTTCTTACGTATAAGTAAAATTTATACGTGATTGAAAAGAGAGAGAGAGAGAGAGAGAGAGAGAGAGAGAGAGAGAGAGAGAGAGAGAGAGAGAGAGAGAGAGAGGGAGAGGGAGAGGGAGAGGGAGAAAGAAAGAGGAATAAAAAGAGAAAAAGAAAAAGAATTAATTGGGATGATCGGGGAGAAGGGGGGCGCGGTTAACAAGGAGGGGGAGGGGAAGGAAGAACGAACGAAGAAAAAAAAAGAAAATAAAAATAAAAATAAAAATAAAATAAAATAGAATAAAATAAAATAAAAAAAGGAAAAGAGAAATCAAGAAAAAGAATCATGCGAGGAAAAAGACATGAATAATAATTATTCTATTCGTTGTAATACTAATAATGAGCATTTACGATTGTAACAATTACACGATCCTTGTTCTCTATGATTGATTATTGGCGTGTGTAATATTTTTACGTTTGAAAAACGATTGCGTCAGGGTATAAAATAAAATAAAATTAAAAAAGAAAAAAAAAAATAAAAGAGAGAAATAAAAAACAAGCTATAAATGCATGTATCACACGTGGAGATAAATTATTGACGAAAGAGGGGAGGAAAGAAAGAAGCAAAAAAAAAAAAACAAAAAAAAAGAAAAAGAAAAAGAAAAAAAAAAGAAATTGTCGATAAGAAGATTCTTACAAAATATGTTCGAACAATTTTTTTCTTATTAATTCAAAAGATCCTCATTATTTCTTTTCTTTTTTTTTTTTTACTCTAATTAATTCATTCATTCATTTATTCATTCATTTACTTATTATTACTATCATTATTATTATTATTATTATTATTATTATTATTATTATTAATATTATTATTTACTTATTTACTTATTTATTTATTTATTTATTTATTTCTCCTTATATCGCCACTTAATACAAGCTTTAAATAGAAATGTGATAATTGGCTATATTTTTTCATATACATATAAAAAACTATACAATTCGTGCTCTTTATCTCTGTCTGTTTCTCTCTCTCTCTCTCTGTTTCTCTGTCTCCCTCTTTCACGTTATCTTTTTCTCCCATTCTGTATTTTCTCTCTCTCTCTCTCTCTCTCTCTCTCTCTCTCTCTCTCTCTCTCTCGCTCAGTCTTTCTCTTTCGTTCTCATTTAATTCTGTATTAGATGCCAAATTCTCAAGCGTCTTTTTTTCTCTCTCTCTCTCTCTCTCTTTTCTATTTTATTAATCATTCGAGTTTCAAGTTGTCTCTTATTACAATATTATTCTTCTTTTATCTATTTATTTATTTATTTATTTATTTATTTATTTATTTATTTATTTATTTATTTTAATTCCTTTTTATCTTTTTTTTTTGTCAGTTCTGTTCGACTTAAATGGTCGTATCAAAAAGGAAGAAAGAAAAAGAAAGAAAGAAAAAAAAAAAAACAAACAAACAAAGAAAAAAAAAAAGAAGAAAAACAACGAAAGACAAAGGCGAACGATCGAGATTAGATCTTTTATTATTATTTACTTAATTATTTATCTTTTATTATTATTATTATTATTATTATTATTATTATTATTATTATTATTATTATTATTATTATTATTATTATTAATATTATTGTTATTGTTAAACTTGTTCGATATCTCTTCAGCAATTGATAATTAATTAATTAATTAAAAATTGTTGCGAAAAGATTTTGTAAATGAATCTGTTTCATTTTATTTCCTTTTCCTTTCTATCCAAAAATCAAAAAAAAGAAAAAAAAAAAAACGTCGTCGTCGTCGTCCTACGAGTCTGTTGCGATCAAAATTAATTATTGCCTTGATTTATATATATATATATATATATATATATATATATATATATATAAATAAATGTTAATTGTATCATCGATTCGAATTATATACATTATCATTTTGTTTATAATTTCTAACTAATTGTTATTTCATATTAAAATGATTTCAATTCATTACTATTTTTTTTCTTTTTTGTAATATATATATATATATATATATATGTATACTTTATGTATACTTTATGTATACTTTATTTACATGTATTAATAATACTAATAATAATAATAATAATAATAATAATAATAATAATAACAATAATAATAATAATAATAATAATAATAATAATAATAATAATAGTAATAATAATAATAATAATAATAATAAAAACGAAAACACATAAAAATAATGGCACAATCTACTTGCCAGGATGATTTCGATTACCATCGAGGATCAATATTTTTAACCACTTGCGGTTGACAAGAACGTGCCACGTACGTCAAGATGCTTGTTACTGGAACGCTAGTGACGTGTCACACACGTCGCCAGGCGATTGTTGCATAAAGAAAAATGACGTGCGTAGCACGTCAACCGTGAATTTTTTTTCCACCGCAAATGGTTAAAGCAATCTTAAAAATACATACATACGTACATACATACATACATACATATATATATATATATATATATATATATATATATGCGTGTAAGGATGTATATGTATAAATCATTTTAGATCATTATACATTCTTTATTTGCATTGAAATGTATATTATGCACAAAAAAAAAGACCTTCGAGATGATACATTTAAATATCTAAAACGAGATATTTATCTTGTTTGAGAGGAAAAAAGATCTTTTTCTTTCTTTCCTTTTTTTTTTCTTTTCTTTTCTTTTTTTTTCTCGATAAAAGAGAAAATAAAATCGTCACTTTTTATGTCTATCTCTAAAATTTATTAGTATAATGTTAACGTTCGTTTTGTACAAAATATTTGTTTTTCCTTTCTTTTTATTTATTTGCTTCTCAATTTGTTTCTTCTTTTTTTTTTTTTTTTTTTTTACGTTTTCCTTTACTCTTTTTTTTTCTGTTGTTCGTATTTAAATTCTAAAATCATTAATTTTACTTCAGCTATTTTTATAATCGTCAATAGCCACGGCAATAATTTATACATTATCATTATACCCTATAATATATATTTTCGTTTAAATAATAACGCTCTCTCATTTAAAAACTTTACCGATGAAAAATTTACATTATTTATTTATTTATTTATTTATTCATTTATTTATTTATTATACATCGAAAAAAAATGTACAAAAAAAAAAAAAGAAAAAAAAAAAGAAAGAAAACGAAGAACGAAAGAATGAATGAACGAATGAATGAAAGTAAGAAAGAAAGAAAGAAGGACGGAAAGAAAAAAAAAAAAAAAAAAAGAAGAAAATTGTAAACAGTCGAATAAAAAAGATGTAAGTAGATCGATCTTTCTTTTTTCTCTCTCAAACACGTTTCAAGAGAAAAAAAAGAAAAAAAAAAAAATATATATATATATATATATATATATATACATATAAATATATATGTATAAAAGAAGAAATATTATTATGATTCTACTAACAAGTC
>NC_140827.1:1922500-1925000 GCF_050613455.1 Vespa mandarinia | reverse complement strand
ATTTCATCTTCATCTTCTTCCTCAATCATATTCATCTTTTGTTCCCTCCTCCTTTACACCTCTCATTCTATTGCTTTATTTTCATTCATTTTACTCTTTATCATCTTCTTAATTTGTCTTTATTTATTTATTTCTTTTTTTTCTTTCTATCTTCTTACTTTTTTTTTTTGATCTTCTTTTTATTTTCTTTTCTTTTTTTTCTTTTTTTTTTTTTTTTTTTATCAAACCAGTTACTTACAAAACACCTTTATAAACTATCCCTACGGATTAACAAAGGATTGGAAATATGAAAATATTTTATATATACCTATAGAGAGATACACGTGTATACATATATCTACATCCAATCGATTTTGTTACATATACATATGCACATATATATATATATATATATATATATATATATATATATATATATTGTATATATGATTGTATTACATTCTTTACTTCAGTCATAACTACAATATCCCTTTAAGCTCTTTCAATCTCTTTCCCTTTCTCTCTCTCTCTCTCTCTCTCTCTCTCTCTCTCTCTCTCTCTCTCTCTCTCTCTTTCTCTCATTTATACAATACACTTGATAATAACAATAGTAATATCATATATTATAGCATTTAATTGATTTTTATATATATATTATAGTATTAAAAAATAAAAAGTTCATCAATTAAAAGTAAAACATTTCAATACTATAAGTTATATATAAATAGAATATAATTATATAATATAGTCAATGATACACTCTATACACACACACACACACACACACACCACACACTCACATACACTCATACATATAGTACAAAAGGGAAGAGAGATGCATATACATTTACATATACAATGATACAAAGCTTTTTTTTTTTTTTTTTTTTTATTACAAGAATCTATAGTTATGTTGAAAGAAAAAACTTGAAGGATATGTAGAAAGTTTTCAAAGTAATGATCATACATAAATACATACATACATACATATATATATATATATATAATACGTCATGTCATTATATACACGTATTATATATATATATATATATATATATATATATATACATCTATATGCATATAAGTATACCATAAACAGTTTTACTTATACTTGATTGCTGCTTTCTATCGAACGCTTTCACGTATTGTGAGAGGAACACACCTGTAACATGAAAAACCAGTTTCGTAAGTTTACCAAGTAGAGATCGAAGGAAGTCCTCATGATGGACCAATCGAATATTATATATATATATATATATATATATACATATATGCACACATGTAATTTTCTTTTTTTTATTCTTTCGTTCTTTTTATTATTATTTCGTTCGTTTTATTCTTTCTTTTTTTCGTTCTTTTTATTCTTTCTTTTTTTCGTTCTTTCTTTTTATTATTTTTTTTTTCGTTCTTTTTATTCTTTCTTTCTTTCGTTCTTTCTTTTTATTCTTTCTCCAGCTCTTGTTACTTATCTTATATAATAACTTTCGAATTAAAATTACGTATAATAAAATCTCGAGATTTTTCTTTTTCTTTTTTTTTTTTTTTTTTTTTCTTTTTGTTAACTGTCGAGGATGAATAATAGGGAGAGAAATAAAAGGTTCTTTGAAAAGTTTTACATCGTTTTTCTTTTTACTTTCTTTAAAAAAAAATTTTTTTAATACCATTTTCTTTATATCATTTTGTATCTCCCAATTTTTCTCTTTAATATCATTCTCATTCTTATTTTTATGTTAATTCCTATTCTCATTATTATTATTATCATTATCATTATTATTATTATTATTATTATTATTATTATTATTATTATTATTATTATTATTATTATTATAATTATTACTATTATTATTCATAAAACAAATACAACGTTGTTAATATCTAATATTCATATATAGAATTTAAGAAAACTTGATTGACAAATTAATTACAAAAAATAATAAATTATAAATAATGAAATTTGTTTTCTATCGAATCATTCAAATGTATTTACGGATATAAATAAAAAATTTTTAAATATATACAAACACATTAATCAGATAATACCTTATTTATAAATTTATATTTATCATATTATATACGATTACATATATTATTATATAAATTTCTATATAATTATTAATTAAATTATATTAATCATCTTCGTCCAATCATTCACACAATTTATCATAGATCGATTAAGAATTAATAATAATTTTACAATTTATTATAAATCAAAATACTTTTGAAATATTCTTCATTATCATTTATTTTTCTCTATCTATCAATCTTTATATTTAAAATGTACAAAGGTTAAATTCTTTCGTCGTCTTAAATCTTTCAATATCAATTTCACCTTCTAAAAAAATTCGTATATGCGAATACCATTAAATGATCGATCTTATTCGATTCCCGATAAATTTCATTGGTAAACAATACTTCCGGTACCTGTATTAATCGAGAATATCAGTTACTCTAACAATCAAAATCATTATACAATATTTTGTGGTCAATGTAATAACGTTGTTGTTGATATCAGAGCTAGAAG
>NC_140827.1:1905000-1915000 GCF_050613455.1 Vespa mandarinia | reverse complement strand
TATTCTATAGAACGTATTTGTAAATTTTTTTGTTGCTCCCTTTTTTATTTGTTTCATTGCGTTTTTATTTTCTCCCTTTTTCTTTCCCTCTTTAAAAACAATCACGACTTTCTTCTTGTACCTTTTATCTCACGCCTATTTCCGATCCTTTTTTGCGCCTCCCATGATACCATTCGTATGTATCCATCATCATGTTGCCCTATTCCATAATACGTGTATCTTGTATGAATGCATATGTAGTTTTTATTTTTTTTACATAAAAATACGATCAAAAAATCGTTGAACTTGTCAATATTTTCTTTTTATTTGTTTCTATCTTCGTTACATTTATTTCTCTTAATCAACAGTACCGTATCAATATATTCCATCTATGTATTTATATGTATATATATAATCTTAATTAATTATTATTACAATTTTCCTTTCATTTAATAACCTTTTCTATCTTTAGATTTTGTTTATCATATTAGAATTTTTTTTTATAGTATATCAATCTATTTTTATTATATATACATATACATATATATATATATATTTTTTTTTAAATATAATCTCACAAATTTTCTTTTTTTTTTTCATTTTCTTTTCTGTTTGCTGTCTATCTGTCTATCTCTTTGTCTATCCCTTGATCTCTCTCTTTCTCTCTCTCTCTCTCTCTCTCTCTAACTCGTTTCCTATCTCTTAGTCCTTTGTATAGTATCAGTACATTCTGTACCATTATCTTTATATATACTTTTTATTTATATCTTATATATATATATATATATATATATATATATATATATATATATACACAATTATAATTTTCTATCTCTTAAATGTTAAACATTCTTTCATCGTCTAACAAAATATTTCCTAATGTCCACAATTATTTCATTCATACATTCATTAAGAAAATTCAATTATATTTTACAGCTGATTTGTATCTTTTTTATTCACAACCTTCTGATATTCTTTCTTTCTTTTTTTTTTTCTTTTTTTTTTTTCATTCTATTCTATACTATTCCATTCTCTCTATCTCCATGTTGTTCTCTCTCTCTCTCTCTCTCTCTCTCTCTCTCTCTCTCTCTCTCTCTCTCTTTTTCTCTATCTCTTAATCCTCTGTATTGTATCAGTACATTTAATACTACTCTCTACCATACTTTTATACTTTTTGGATTTTTTTCTCTTTACTTTTTTTCTTTTTTTTTTCTTTTCTTTTCTTTTTTTTTTTTTATTTCTTTTATTTTATTTTTCTTTTTTCTTCGTTAACACAATTACAATTTTCTTTTTCTAAACATTCAAACGCCCTTCCATTTTCTAACACAATATTTCCTAATGTTCATTTTTGTTTCATTTATATACAATTATATAAAAAAATCGATGATATTTCACAGCTGATCGACTTTTTTTTTTTTTATTCCCAGCTTTTCCTTTTTTCATTCGATTCTATTTTATTTTCTATTTTCTATTTCCTCTATTTCTATCTCTCTTTCTCTCTCTCTATATATATATATGTATAACTCCTTTCTATCTTTTAGTCCTTTGTATGATATCAGTACATTCAATACTATACACTACCTTTATATTATTTCTTTTAATATACAATCACAATTTTCTTTTTCTAAACATTTCCGTTCTTCGTTTCTTTCACTCGGTATACAGATGTAAAATCAATGACATTTCACAGCTGATCGTTTCCTTTTATTATTATTATTATTATTATTATTATTATTATTATTATTATTATTATTATTATTATTATTATTATTATTATTATTATTATTATTATTATTATTATTATTATTATTATTATTATTATTATTATTATTATTATTATTATTATTATTATTATTCACTGTCCTTTCGCTTCATTTTTTTTTATTCTATTCTATTCAATTCTACTTTCTATTTTCAATTTTCTTTATCTCTATCCCTATCTCTATCTATCTCTTATATAGATAAATATATATAAACATATATATATATATATATTTTTCTTTTTTTATTTTTTCTTTTCGATATACTATCACAATTTTATCTTTCATCGAAACCTCAACACTCTATATCATTAACTCTAACCAATAAAATTATTTCCCAATGCAAGGACATTGTTTCATTAAAATTATTCATTAGCAAAGAATCGCGATGATGATATCTCGCAGTTGATCTGCTATTTTTCCCCCCTCTCATTTTTTTATTTTTTTTATTTTTTTTTTTTATTTTTTATTCATAGCCTTTGCCTGTGTATTTTATTTTATTTTCTTTTTCTTTTTTTCTCTTTAATCTTTTACTATACTTTATTCCACTCTCTTTTCTTCCTTCTATCTCTATGTTGGTTTTTTTTTATCCCTTTCTCTCCCACTACTTCCCATCATCCTACCCTTTCTCTCTCTCTCTCTCTCTCTCTCTCTTCTTCCCATCTTTCCTTCTCCAATCTCCGTCCTTCTCACTCTTTCGAATATACACACTCTTCACACCATTTCGATGCCGTTATCGTCGTGGACACGCACACGTGACGGGCAACGAGCCGAGGAGCTGGGTGTGCCGCATCGACCGTCTATTAAATCCGCTAGTTTATCGGCGTTTTGCCGCCACTGTCACCTTTTCTCTCTCTCTCTCTCTCTCTCTCTCTCTATCTCTCTCTATTTCACTCTCTCTCTTTTTCACTCTCACTCACTCTTTTTCTCTATCTCTATCCCTTTCTCTCTAACTGTCGCACACTCTGTTACTCTTTTTCTCTCGTCGACGTGTCTCTTGGAAAGGAGAGAAAGAAAAAAAAAAAAAGAAAAAAAAAAAGAGAGAGAGAGAGAGAGAGAGAGAGAGAGACAGTGAAAGCGTAAAAAATGGAAAGTAGCGATTCGACGACGTTGTCCTACGCGCGAACTCTTTGCAAATTCACTCGGCAAGAGATTGCTTTTGTTTCTTCGTGATGATAAAAAAAAAAAAAAAAAAAAAAAAGAAAAAAAAAGAGAGAAGAAAAAAGGAAAGAAAATAAAAACGAGAAGAGGGGAAGAAAAAAAGGAAAGAAGGAAGCAAATTGCAGTTAGAGGAAAAAGGAAGGAATGGTGGTTGTTAATTTCGTTAGAGTCTGCCTCGTAACGATGTGGCCTAACGAGAACGACGAGATGCTTCTTCACCTTCCATGATAAAAATTGAATTACGAAGAAAAAGAAAGAGAGAGTGAGAGAGAGAGTGAGAGAGAGAGAGAGAGAGAGAGAGAAAGAAGGATTATAAACTGTTTTTATAGCTGATGGTCTCAAAAAAAAAAAAAAAAAAAAAAAAGAGGATTTATAAATAAATAATAGATTGGTATTAGGTAAAACGTGAAAGAGTGATTAAAAAAAGATAACGATTAAAAGTGAACTTAACGAAATTTCCAAGCGATTATAAAATATAAAAGAGAGTGAGAGAGAAAGAGAGAGAGAGAGAGAGAGAGAGATGGTACATTGTTTTTACAGCTGATGGTTTCAAAAAAAAGTTTTATAAATAAATAATAAAATTCGTAATAGATACAACGAACACGAAAGAGTATATAAAAAAATACTGACACAAATTAAAAGAAAAAAAAAGAAAAGAAAAAAAAGAAAGAAAGAAAGAAAGAAAGAAAGAAAGAAAGAAAAAAGAAAGACATTAAATAGTATCGATTTATTTTGAAATATATATACATCAAGATGATACTTTCTAAAAATTATTTCATTCATTATTACACATTTACAATTTGCTTAACTTTCCTTTCAAATAATAAATAAACAAAAACAAGCTTTCACTCTGCGTTTCTCCGATAATTATCTCTTGCAAAAAAAAAAAAAAAAAAATAAAAAAAAAAGAAAAAAAAAAAAAAAAAAAGAAAAAAGTAAACAAATTACAACGAAAAATAAATCGAAAAATTTGTAGTTATAATTGATTCGATCATTTCCAAAGAATAATCCACAAAATCGAAACAAAGTAAAGAACTACCAAAAAAAGAAAAGGAAGAAGAAAAAACAAAAAACAAAAAAAAAAAAAAAAGGAGAAAGCATCAGACGAACGGACAAAAATATACGATCTAAATAATAATGATTAAGAGGAAAAAATGAATAAATAAATGAAAAATAATATCCGTCATAAAAAAAAAAAAAAGAAAAAAAAAAAACAACAAAGAATTGACACTTGCAAACATTGATCATTAGTTTGAAACGAATGAAAAAAAGGGAAACAATCATAAAGGAAAAAAGCAATAGAAAAAGAGAGAGAGAGATAGATAAATAGACAAAGAGAAAGAGAACGAGAGAGAGAGAGAGAGAGAGAGAGAGAAGAGAGAGATAGATAGACAGACAAAGAGAATGAGAACGAGAGAAAGAGAAAGAGAGAGAGTGAGAGAGGGAGAGAGAGAGAAAGGCAAAGAGAAAGGGAGAGAGAAAGAGAGACATAGAGAGATTATCAATGATGATGCATCACTAAACGAAACGTCACTAGAGCGCCTGTGACGTAGACGAGCGGTTACAGCCACTTTCGTATTTATCGAGCAAGAAGGGGAGAAAAGTGGGTGGACGTAGCGTTCGTGCCAGTACGTTCTGAGATTTCACAGTGAAAGGACGTGATCTTAGAGACAGAGGAAAAGAAAGAGAGAAAGAGAGAAAAAAAGAGAGAGAGAGAGAGAGAATCGAACGGACGATCAAAAAAAAGAGAAGAAAAAGAAATCCGAACAAAAGAGATATATCCAAATCGACGATCGAAAAAGGGAAAAACACTCATACAAAAAAAAAAAAAAAAAAAAAGAAAAAGAAAAAAGAAAAAAGCGAACAATTAATCTCGCGTGATCTAAAAGAATGCTAAAAAAGAAAAAAAAAAAGAAGAAAAAAAAAAGGAAGGGAAAGAAGAAGAGGAAAGAGGAGGAGGAAGGAGAAGAAGCAAGTGAAACTGAATTAAACTGAATTGTATTAAACTGAATTGAATTCAGAAAAATAAAAAAATAAAAAAAAAATATATATATATATATATATATATATATATATAAAAAGAAAAAGGAAACAATTAAGAAGAGAATCGAAACGCTGCAATAATATAAAAGACAAAGACAGTGAAGGACTAGAAAGAAGAAGAATAGAAGAGGATAGAAACGAGAGAAAGAGAGAGAGAGAGAAAGAGAAAGAGAGAGAGAGAGAGACCTTCGCAATGGGCTTGACAATCAAGGTGGGTGACGGACGGAGCAACAGGTAGAATGCACGTGTGTGTATGTGTGTATGTATGTATGTATATATATATATATATTTGTGTGTATGTGTGTGCGTGTACTGAACCGAATATATGTTGAAGTTAGTCGGGTGATTTAAAGTTTCGGCCCACCCCAAGGGACCCTTCCTCTTATTCTCCCTCTTACTCTTGCTCTCTCTCTCTCTCTCTCGCTCTCTCTCTCTCTCTCTCTCTCTCTCTGTCTTTCTCTTTTTTTTTTACTCAAGGGAGGCCACGTTCGAGGGCGATTGTTTCGCTTCGCACGAGAAAATTCGTTTCGTGGTCGTCTTTCTTTTCTTTTTCCTAAGGGATCGATCTTTTCAAGTTAAACCATTCTTTTCTTTCTTTCGTATATATATATATATATATTATGTATATGTGTGTGTATGTATGTGTGTATGTATATATGTATGTTATATTATTTTATATATATATATATATATATGAACGGCATACACATATACGTGCGTCATGTGTTTGTATGCTATGTGTGCGGATGTGTATATATATAATGTGTGTATGTGTATATGTGTATGTGTGTGTGTGTTGGGTGGGTGTATATATATATATATGTTTTTCTCTCCTTTTTCCATCAAAGAGATATGTAGATTCTTTATCTAATCAGTTAGGAATTTATAATATATACAGTATATACGTCATAGTATGTGTTCAAGTATTAATTCATTTAAAAAATATTCATCGTTTATCGTTTTAATCGAATATAATAATTTAATAAAAAGAAAAGGATAAAAAGCGGGAAGAAAGAAAGGAAAAATACAAAAGTTCAATTAATAAATTTAATAATAAATGTGTATATGAATAAAATTAATTATTTTCAAATATTTACAAATTTTATGTCTCGAAGAGACATATAAATTTTGTATAAAACATTTTATTAGACTTTTATCTCTCTCTCTCTCTCTCTTTCTCTCTCTCTCTCTCTCTCTCTCTTTTTCTCTCTCTCTCTCTCTCTTTTTTCTCTCGTTTTATTTCTATATATAAAAACACATACACATACGCGAGCACACGTGTATGTATAATATTTTTTTGCCCACATCTTTCTATAAAATTTATATAATTTCTTATCTAATCAATCAGTTTCGATTTTATATAATTCGTTTCTATTTTTTTTCTTTTTTTTTTTTTCTTTTTTAATAATTTAATTTAATTAGAAAGAACGAGTATAATGAATAATAAATACATAACTTCAATATCCAAATATTAAATTGAATCTAATAGATTTAATTGATTGATCGAATATTATGAATTAAATTAAATTAATTTAAAAGTAATCATTTAAAATTGAAAAGTGGATGTAAAAATTATACCTTGATTTGGAGAAAAGAAAAAAGAAAAAAAAAGAAAAAAAAAAAAAAAAGAGAAATACACATATATACATATATTCATTTATTTATTTATTTATTTATTCATTTATTTATTTATTTATTTATTTAGAAACTCGTTGAGTTGAAATCACGATCTCATAGAAACGTAGAGAATATTTTCAAGCATCTACCAAGTGATTCACATTTTCAGAACGTTCCGAGAAAGTAGGACGATAGAAAGACGATAAATATCGTTATTGTATTGCAAAATCGAGAGATCGAAAGTGTTTGCACTTTGAACCGATAGTTCGATTTATCGTTTCAGAAATATACTCTCTTTCTCTTTCTTCTTCTCTCTCTCTCTCTCTCTTTCTCTTTCTCTTTCTCTTTTTCTATCTATCTATCTACATACACACACACAAGGTTATAAGAAATAGATGAGTATTCGACGATTGTTTTACAAGGAACATTGTATATATACATTTATATATATTATATATATACATATATATATATATACACATATATAATAAAGAAAAATTTTCTTTTGCTATTCTTTCATAAAGCAAACAATGTAACCGAAGTGCAAGTGTAATAAAACGCTACTGTCCGTCTCTTGTCTTCAATGGATCGATCGATCGATTCATCGATCTATTGATCAATCAATTCATTGATCCATCGATCTATCTATCTATCTATCAGTCTATCTGTCTATGAATTTTCTGTGAGAATGAAACTACGTGTGTGTAATTGAAACAAGTTCATAAAATACGTATAACGTAAAAGCATCGTAATGACGTCTCGTTGAAAGTGCACGACACGATCTGTGGGTACTTACTCGCATGCACTTTCGTTACGCTTCGTAGAAAATGCCAAGGCAATGTCTGTTGTCCGTACGAAGGCGCGATAACATCGGCACATTTTCTCTCTATTCCATTTTTCATTTAGTTCTCTATTGCTCGTGTATATATATATATGCGTGCACCATAAATATATATATATATATATATATATATATATATATATATCTCGTATTTATGTGTGCGCGTCCACATATACATCTTGTATGTGTGTATATGTGTCTATGTGTATATGTGTCTGTTTGTATATGTACTGTGTGTATATGTGTGCTGTGTGTATATGTGCTGTGTGTATATGTGTGCTGTGTGTATATGTGCTGTGTGTATATGTGCTGTGTGTATATGTGTCTGTTTGTATATGTGCTGTGTGTATATGTGTGCTGTGTGTATATGTGTCCTGTGTGTATACTTGATAACCTTTTCCTTTTTTTTCTCTCACTTTTTTGCACCTTCAAGACTCGTGTGAATATGATGCGATGTAAAAGAGAAAAAAGAAAAAAGAAAAAGAAAATATAAGAGAGAGAGAGAGAGAGAGAGAGAGAGAGAGAGAGAGAGAGAGAGAGAGAGAGAGAGAGAGAGAGAGAGAGAGAGAGAGAGAAAGGGAGAAAGGGAGAAAGAGAAAAAAAATCTTATCTTGATGCACATTCATGATTTGTAAAGTAAATTAATACGTGTAAATTTATTCGTATTAATATTAAAAAAAAAAAAAAAAAAAAAAAAAAAAAGGAAAAGGAAAAGAAAATTAAAGAAAATTATGATAGAAATGATGATTACGTGATATCGAACTATTAATGAAAAATAATACATTCGTTTGACATTGAATTTAGAATTTTTTGGAAAAATGTGTAAAGGAAGATTCTTTAGATTTATTGCGGAAAAAAAAAAACAAAAAAATGTTAAAAAGTAAAATTTACAATTTCACTCAAAGTCAGAACGTGAAGATTTAAATATTCGCGTGCAATTATATGAATTATTTTAATGATTTTTTGTTGAAAAAAAAAAAAAGAAAAAATAAATAATTGCATCTTCATACTCATTTATGATTTAAAAATATTTAGAAATTTTATATTCAACGTTGATTTAGAATTTTAGAGAAAGATTGAAAGAGAGAGGGAGAGAGAGAGAGAGAGAAAGAGAGAGAGAGAGAAAGAGAGAGAGAGAAAAAGGAAGATCTATTAACAAGTTTTTCTTTTTTTTTTTAAATTAACCTCGACAATTTCAAATTCAAAATAAAAATGTCTAAATTTGAATATGTGCAAAATTAATCCACGATATTTGAAAATGTGAAACGGACGAAGAAAAAAAAAAAGAAAAAAGAAAAAAAAAAAGTAAAAGAAAAAGATTCTCTTTGAAAATCTATCGAGAAAAATAATTTATAGTATAAAACTCAAAAAATTTATTGACACAAATGAGAACGTGTGAATTTATTCATACGTCATTTTTTTTTTCTATTCTTCATTTAGTTCATTCAATTACTCGAGTATGTGTCTTTACATAATAACAATTTTTTTCACCTGCAAGATTCACGTGGATATGATTTAGTGTACAAAGGAAAAAAAAAAAAAAAAAAAAAAAAAAAGAAAAAAAGAAAAAAATAGAGAGAAAAGAAAAAAGAAGAAAGAACAAATAAATCTCCGTGTTGATTAACGCTTTCAAAAAAGAATAATAACGGCTAAATCTATTCGGTGTTTCAAAAAAAAAAAAAAAAAGAACAAAGGATTTAATTATACGATATACGATAGATGGCTTAATTAAAAAATGAATAATTTTATTCGACACCGCTTTGGACTTACAAAAAGAACGAGGACATTGATTCTATTTTTTTTTTCTTTTCTCTCTCTCTCTCTCTTTTTTCTTTTTTTTTTTCTTTTTTTTATTTATTTTTTTTTTTTTTTTTTTTTTTATACAAATTTTATACAATTGCAACAATAACATGTATATATTCTCCAACTCTCGAAAAAAAAAAAATCCGGTTTAATTAGACTGTAAGCTATGATTCATTATATCGATGCAATAATTATCGATCCTGTCTTTCTTTTCATCGTAGAAATGCATTTGCAGTTGCGTATCTTTCGATTCATAAAAAAAGTACGTGTATTTGATACATCCCTACTTTACGTTGTAAATAATCATCGATCCATCGATGCAATTATTGATTTTATTTTATTATTATTATTATTATTATTATTATTATTATTATTATTATTATTATTATTATTATTATTATTATTTTATTATTACACGAAGCGCAATTTGCGGTCGTTCTTTTTTTTCAATTCTTTTTTCTTTTTTTTTTCAATTTTTTTCTTTTCCAATTCGTAAAAACGATTTATTCGATTTATCCTAGCTGTCCTTTCTAACGTGTCGTAAGCGATGATTTTCATTTTTCATTTTGTACCAAACAATGCCAATTATTGATCGCATTTTTCGTCGTACCTTTCTCTTTTCCATTGTGCAAAAAAAAAAAAAAAAAAAAAAAGGAGAAAGAAAAAAAAAAGGACCGCAGGTGCGCAATTGCGGTCACGATTTTCGTAACAATTCGTAAGATAAAAATTAAGTACCGATCAATACGTGCGTCCTCGTTTTATCGATGTTAATCCATCGATAAAATGCAATTAAATG
>NC_140827.1:1897500-1900000 GCF_050613455.1 Vespa mandarinia | reverse complement strand
GAGATAAAAACGTATTGAAAATTCACGATGCATTAAGCATGGTTAGCCATTCAAGTCACACCGATCGAACGTACTAATTGTACCGGATTAATTATTAAACCGAAATCGTTCGTACGATCGTCCATTATACTGACAAGTAAATTCCCAATTTCGATTATCGAGAGAAACGTTAATCCTTCGTTATACGGCTGCTTTATGTAACGAATAAGTGGGAAAAGAGAAAAAGATACAGATAGATACAAGAAGATGTACGCCAAAATATTGCCAATCTCGCTCGAAAATTCTTAAATTGCATTAACAATTGATTAAACTTTTTTCGTGGCGTCGTAGGCCTCGCGATTTCATAATCTTAAAAAAAAAAAAAGAAAAAAAAAAAAAGAAAAAAAAAAAATTGACCCAATTGATCTGAAAAAAGAGTAATTGATTTTTTAATATCATCTATGAACTTTTGACCCACTTAGGAACTTTTTTTTTCTATACAACAACCTTATATATACATATATTTTTTTTTCTTTTTTAAAATGAATAAAAAAATATATATATATATATTTATAAATGAATAAAAAAATAAAATAAATAAATAAATAAATATAATATATAATATATAATATATAATATATAATATATAATATATAATATATAATATATAATATATAATATATAATATATAATATATAATATATAATATATAATATATACATATGTATGTATATATCTATTATATTATATATAATATTTATCTATATATTTATCTGTATATCTATTATATATATATATATATATATATATATATATATATTTATAAATGAATAAAAAAATAAAATGAATGAATAAATAAATATAATATATAATATAATAGATATATATACACATGTATGTATGTATGTATATATGAATGTATATAGAATTGTATATAATACGGTTAATATTGTCCTTTATATCCACAGGTTTGGCACCACTGGTTTTGAGAGGTTCTTGTCCACAATGTACCCCAGAGGAGACACGTCAAATCAAAAAGGTCCTTTCTCACATTCAAAGATCCTTCCCGAAGGAATGGTCGAAGGTTGTACAACAATATGCTGGCGTCTCGTAGTCCTTTATCGCGAATAAGAATTTATACGAGTGTAACAAGAATGAACATGGGCCATGATTGAAATAGCGACACAATGATGATAATGAAGAGAAGGGTGAGAGAATGCGAAAAAAAAGAAAAAAAAAAAAAAAAAAAAAAAAAAGAAGAAAATTTTATTAAAAGGAAGAAAAATAACGAGGTGGATTAGAATGATTGATATTAAAAAATTTTAAAATAATTCGATCGATTTGAAATTTTACAGGCTTTTTCCTTTTTCTCACTCTTTTTTTATTTTCTTTTTTATTTATTTATTTTTTTTTTTTTTTTAAGAAGATAAAAAAGAATTTCTTTATTCCATTTTTTTTCTTTTTTTTTTTTTAAATTATTATTATTAATATCGATTGACTTGTCCAATCTTTGGTGTTCTTTGATTAATTCGTTTATATTGTTTGATAACTGTGATTATGATTTAATTAGAATTTGTTCGATGATGATTATCGTCATAAAGATGGCCTTGAATTCTCATATTTCGTTCCTCCCTTTCGCGAGTTCTTTTTTTTTTCCCCTCACCCCCCTTCTCTTTCTTTCTACATTATTTTTGATCTTTTTGTTCTCTATTTCAATTTTTCATTTTTTTTTCTTCTTCTTTTTTTTTTATTTATTTCATTGGTCCATGCAATTTCTTTGTAAGAATAAGGGGAAAAGAAAAAAAAAAGAAGAAAAGAAGAAAAAAAAAAAAAAAAGAAAAAAAGAAATTAAAAAGAAATTAAAAAGAAATTAATATGATAAATAAAAATGATATGAGTATGTATTGCAATCGTGTACTTCCTTTTTAATTTTTCTTTTAACTTCGATCGTTCGTATTTTGACTACTGTATGTCGGAAGAAAAAATTAAAAGAATAAAAAAAAAAAAGAAAAAAAAAAATAATAATAATAATAATAATATTAAAAAAAGAATAAACAAAAGAAAAAATATAAAAATGATAAAAAAGTAATAAAAACAATTAAAATAAATAAAGAAGATCCTTGCTAAATGTTACTATTTGCGTATGACTTATTCACCCGAAGGAATAATATTTTTTTTATTCAATTTTCCGCAAAAATAGCCGGTAGCTTTATTAAATTCTATATTTATTTCCTTTTCGTGAAAAATATCTCTCTCTCTCTCTCTCTCTCTCTCTCTCTATATATATATATATATATATATATATATATTCTTTTTTTTCTGAATTTTGACTTCTTCAGAATAACGTCATAACCCACTGCAATAATATATAATATATGAGTGAGTATATTTATGTACGTATGAGCAATTTAAAATTCTTTTAATATGAATTATACAATCGATTTTAATGCGGTTGATTAAATAATCAAAACTAAAAATTATACATATATATATATATCCAGTAGATAAATTTACATATATA
>NC_140827.1:1880000-1892500 GCF_050613455.1 Vespa mandarinia | reverse complement strand
TAACAATTATTTACAAAGAATATATCCTTCAAATTATATACAATATTTTTTATAAAGATGAACGTAAGTGAGTTATAAAAATTAGAGTTAAAAAAATTATTAATCAGGATTAAAATCAGATCAATTAAAAATTAGAACTAATACCGAACGACAAAGAAAGAAAGAGTAAAAGAGAAAGAAAGAAAAAGAAAGAAAGAAAGAAAGAAAGAGAGACAGAAACAGAGAGAAAGAGAGAGAGAGAGAGAGAGAGAGAGAGAGAGAGAGAGAGAGAAAGAAAGAGAGAGAGAGAGAGAGAAAGAGAAAGAGAAAGAAAGAGAGAGAAAGAGAGAGAGAGAAAGAAGGATGAAAATGTCTTTCTCTCACTCGTAGAGAAGCATGCAATAATATACCTCAGACAGCATTCAAATCCAAAATTCTATCTGAGGAAACGATCGATGTTTATGTATAATATACATTTATATATATATGTATGTATATATATATATATGTATGTATATATGTGTGTGTGTGTGTGTGTGTGTGTGTGTGTGTATTTGGAATGAGATCGAAGATTCTCGTAGCTCCTCCTTCTATTCGTTGATGATTGACGGTGTAAAGGTATAAGATGAGGATAGAGATCAGGAGAATTTCTCTCGTCAGATAGAAATTTTCTCATAAAGTGAGAGAGAGAGAGAGAGAGAGAGAGAGAGAGAGAGAGAGAGATGGCGATGAAGATATCTTAGAAAATAGTTACGCATAGGATACGTTCGTACGCGTCAATATTTTCTTCGAGCAGTACCATCAACGACGTTTTCCACGCAAACATTGACTCTTCTTGATTGATACGCGATAATATGCTCTTCGTCTGGGCAATACAAATATTGAATCACTTGGTGAGAGAAATTCAACTCCTTGTTTCTCAAAATTTTGTCGATGACGACGACGACGATGACGATGACAATAACGACGTATACAATTATCCCACGTTCATCTATCCATTTTAACCGAATCGATGATAAATTGAATGACAAAAAAAAAAAAAAAAAGAAAAAAAAAGGAAGAAAAAATAACAGATTTTGCACTACAAAATCAAACTTTACGACAAATCAATTTCGCTCTTTTACAAATCGCATTAAACCACCAACACACCGCCGATTCTACTCTCTTTGCAAATAAAATTTTGGACCCTTTGCAAAACAAATTTGACCATTTGTGCTATTCGAGTTTTTCCAATGAAATAAGATTTTTTTTTCATTTTCTTTTCTCCTTATTCCTTTTTTGTTTTATTTTATATTTTCTTTTCTTTTTTCCTTTCCTTTTCTTTTCTTTTTTAAATTACGAAATAAAAATAATTACGAATGTAAATTTATTGTTTAAAAATTCCATATAAATATATATATATATACTTGTATTTTTTTTTTTTTTTTTTTTTTAATTGAATAACAATAAATTTAATTCGATAATGCATTTTGCTATACTAATCAGAATTAAATTACAATTGAATTTGACTTCAGATGCGTTATAGTTAATTTATTCACCATTATATCACATTTATTGTATATAATTGTAATTAATTATAACTACATCATAATTTAATTGTAATTAAATGATTTTTATTATAATAATAATTTTGATGAGCTATAGTTTGAAATTTTGGATTAAAATTTCAACACTATATATATATATATATATATATATATATATATATATATATATATTCATGTACATATAAAAGCTTCAAAATGACAGTACTAATTTATCTTGGAGGAAAAAAAAAAGAAAAAGAAAGAGTAAAATTAATCTGTAAAATATGGGAATTAAGGTTTTATATTTAATATGAAAAAAAACCCTCAGTCGATCCATTTTTACAAAGGACCATTCTAATTAATTATTAAAATCATATTGTGTGTCACTTATAATCGAAGATCTATCCATCACGACGAATTATCTTAAGCATTATTAGATTATATATATATATATATATATATATATATATATATTCAATGTATTCCATATTCTATATGTAGATGAAAATAAAATTTTGTTTTTTTCTCTCTGAAAGAGATAATTTTTTTTTATATATGTAAAACTACGGTGAAAAATATGTTATATTTTGCATACACTTTCGACGAAGTAAAATGATAAAACTTCCGACTTTTAAATTAAAGTTATGAGAAACTAGACGAAACGAGACGAGATGAAACGAGACGAAACGAAACGAATATAAAATGTTCGTAATTAGATATTTTTAATTATTGTTATTTTTATTACAGTTATCATTATTATTATTATGATTATTATTATTAATACTTTATTAATTAATTAAAACAAGAAGATTCTATATCCCGTGTTAATATAAACAAATACACAATAGAGATAATGAAAAATGTATACACGTATGCAGTACAGTTAAAAATGTACTTTATTCATAAATCCAAAAAAAAAAAAACAAAAAAAAGAAAAAAAAGAAAAAAGAGTCATTCATCCTCTGAAAATTTATTTAGAACAAAAATAAAATAAATAAAGAAATAAGTAAAAAAGAAGAAGAAAATTTACAAGCGTATGAATTCTTCGATCCTCGAAACTTTCATCGTAAAATAATGATCGAGCACGATCCTAAAGGAGTTAAATTAAATTTGTTCACTTAATAATTTAGAATGACTCTGACAACATTAAAACATACTCGTCCACGTTTTGCGGGGGGGGGGGAGGGAGCGAAATTGAGGGAGACAGTTGTGATTCGTATCAGTTGAAATATGTGAAGTAGTTAGAGGGATATCAAGCGTATTCGTTGAAATTTCGTTCCTATATATATATATATATACATATATATATATATATATATATATATATATTGATGTTACATCTTCAATGGATGCACTCTGACATTTTAAACAAGCGATAATTATTTATTAATTAACGAGACGATACTGAATTTAATTCCGAAATCATTATTATTACGTATATATACATATGTACACGCATGCACGCACGGCGCACACACACATACACACACACACACACACACGCGCGCGCGTACGCATACACACATATATGTACATGTACATGTACGGTCTCTCTGACAGTGAAGCGAATAAAAATAAAAAAGAAAACAAAAATAAATAAATAAAAAAAAAAAAAAAAAAAAAAGAAAAAAAAAAGAAGAGAGAAAACTTTATACGAGAGAGAGAGAGTAAGAGAGAGGGAGAGAGAAAGAACATTGTGACTCTATGACCGCTTTACGTGCAGTCAATACAAGCCCACATACTTCTAAAAATCAATTTAAATCGCGACACGGCGGACAAAGTGAAATTAACGAACAAACACCGACTCTACTTCACGATTTTTCTTTTACTTTTTTTTTCTTTTTTTCTTTTTTCTTTTTTTTCTTTTTTTTTTCTTTTTTTTTTCTTTTTTTTTTTTTTTTTCGAAACAATGCACGATTGCGATTCACGCACGAATGCGATCTGTGATCTGAAAAACAAAACAAAACAAAAAACAAAAATAAAATAAAATAAAATAAAAGAAAATGAACGAAAACAAAACAATAAAAACAATAACGAATAAAAAACGAAAACAGAATAAATCGTTGTTGTAGTAATATCTAAAAAAAAAAAAAAAAGAAAAAAAGAAAAAAAGAAAAAAAAAAGAAAAAAAAATGTAAAAAGAAATAGATAAATAAATAAATAAGTAAATAAATAAATAAATAAGTAAATAAATAAATAAATTATTTCGCGAAAAAAAATACGGACATACGAATACATGGATATATATTTACTTTGATCAAATTAAAACTATTCCTACGATTCAATATTTCGTTGGAATGTTCAACTTTAATATAATTTTAATTAATAAGATTCTATTAGAATTAAATTAATAAGATTATGATTGCAAATAATATTAATAATTCTAATAGGATAGATAAATGATATAGATAATAATAATTAAAACATAAGTGATTCTAATTCGATTCTATTATTAAATTACTTATCAGATAAATTATATTTTATAATATTTAATATTCATATAAATTATAGTTCATACAAAATATATATTCAATACATATATATACATATATATATATATATATATATATATATATAGCTTTAACAAAATGTAGAGAATCGGTTTAAGTTTAGCATTAAATATAAAAATGAATATACGTGTATATATAAAAATGACAGCACTGATCATTATGAAGACATTATGCAAGACAAGAGAAAATAAATTTAAGATAGAAAAATGAGACTGCGTAAAATATTTTCTGAAGAATATTAATAATACTTATATATAATTCATTTATTTTATAATAAATATACACATACATATATATATATATATATATGTATATATATATATATTATTTCAACAAAATAATAATTATGATTTATTATATTAACAACAATTACGACGTGGTAATTAATTGTATATGATATAGTAAAATAGAGATAAATTTTTATTAGAATGGTCAAGCGAAGAAAATAATATCACTAACTCATGTATATATTAATATATATACAGAGTGTCCAAAAAGTATGGAAGCAAACTTTATACTACGTATTACTGAGATTAAATGGATGGAAAAAGTTCATATAAAAGTTATATACTTTTAAAAATATGTACATTTTATTTCCACTCGTCGAATTAATGATTGACCCTAACAATCGGCCTCTTAAATCATCTGACTTAAACTTTGATTTTTGGGATACACGTGAAAAAATATAAGATTTATAAATATACGATAGAAAGAAGAGAATAAACTTTTAGTTAAATGTATTCGAAAATACATTTATTTATTATTTCCAATACAATTGGAATATTTGAATATTTGATTGCGAGCAATTATTAATTCCATGAATGAATAATACCTGTATACTTGTAAGAAAGAGAAATTTTCAAACATTTCTTATAACTGTCGACAATAAATCAGAAATATCTTTAAAATCGTATATCTTTTTGATAAAACATTTTCAGACATAACATTATATATAAACATTTTTCATCTATTTGATCTTGTTAATACGTAATATAAGTTCCATCCTATGCCTTTTTGGACACCCTATATATATATATATATATATGTTATTCGTGAAAATTCGTGGCTATGTCGCCTCCAGATATCGTATTACTCTGAGGAGGTTTAACCCCCAGTCTCTCAACTGTAAAGCCAAATGCCCGACTGTATTCTGTTTACATTCTCTCGTGAAAACGAATTTCCTGGAACAGGACAAACGAAATAGTACAGTGCAGTACAGTAGAAAGAAAGAGAGACAAAGAGAAAGAGAGAAAGAGAGAAAGAGAGAAAGAGAGAGAGAGAGAGAGAGAGAGAGAGAGAGAGAGAGAGAGAGAAAGAAGGGGTGGAGCGAGAGAGAGAGAGATAGTTCGTTGGCACACTTAACCTAAACGTTAAAATTTCATGTTATAATTTACTTTGAACTTTCCAACATATATTTACATTCACTTGTACATATCTATTACACACGTATGAAGAGAAGAAAGAGAATAACATAATACGATCTCCATTGTACTCTGCGTTCGCGTTATAGGCCATAAATTATAATTGTACATTTGAATATA
Source organism: Vespa mandarinia (assembly GCF_050613455.1). Classification (NCBI taxonomy): domain Eukaryota; kingdom Metazoa; phylum Arthropoda; class Insecta; order Hymenoptera; family Vespidae; genus Vespa; species Vespa mandarinia. The sequence continues at coordinate 1,886,944 of NC_140827.1, read as the reverse complement.
ACTACTGTATAATTATAATATATAAATCTAACAAATGAAAGAACATTATTAATATCGAATAAGATTATACGTAATGTACGTCTAAATATTATATACAAATGTATTTAACAGAACGAATAGAAAGCTCAATGAATGACATTTAAAAATCATGATTATTTAATTATTTTTCATTTCACATTGCAAGAATACGAACACGAAATTTTTTTTCTTTTATCTCCTTTTTCTTTTTTTTTTTTTTTTGTCTCATCTAAAAACTTTCATCCAGCTCCGATCGACGTAATATTCGTACGAATTAAAAATGACACTGTTAAATTCTAAAAATCCTCTAACGTTCCTAACGTTCCTCTTTCTACCTATCTCTCTCTCACTCTCTCTCGCTCTCGAAGATACTTATACGTCTAAATATTCTCCAGTAATGAAGGACGGACGGACGTTCGATTGTTTTTGTTTCGTTCATCGATCGAAAAATTTCCAGGAAATTCGTCGTTCTATTATTATTTATATATCGATCGTTACTTATTCCTATCTCTTTCAAATATACATTATACCTCTGTCAAAAGAAACAGACTTACCTTATTTATACGACGTTAATATCCTACAATGGCTTACAAAGCGCGGATGATACCTTCTCTCCATCTTATTCTCTCCTGTTCTTCTCCGATCCTTACTTGAATTCTTGGAAATCTGAAATAAAAAAAAAATGTAAGATGATATTAGCAGAGTATAAAACGAATCGTGCGTGTATGACGAGTGCATACACGATACTAAATTATTTCTAATACATATATGTATATGTATGTGTGTATGTACGTGTGTGTGTGTGTCGTGTACGTGCTAGTGTGTAAGTATACGAAAATCATATAATACGAAATACGATATCAACGAGGACCAATTAATCATGAATTATTGATTAAAATGTCGTTAAACTAGTGCGAGAAGTATCGATGTTCCGATAATACGTCGAGAAAATTCGTAGAGAATAAATACGTCGTAATAGCGTCCAACGATAACGCCGTTCAAAGAGATGCCAATATTATTTTCGTGAATATCTCTTATACGCTAAGACGTTACTACTCGCGAATAATTCACACGTGAAAATTGGACCTTAGGCGATCGATAGGTGCATTGATCGATGCTATATGTAAGAAAAAACATGCTAATTACCTGCAATAAACGAGGACGATACCGATCCCGTGTCCAAGTAGCTAGTCACCGAACTCAAAATGGCGGCACGTTACCGGCAAGACCGTATATATATCGCGGCGCACATGCGCGTTACGTCACCTTACGTTCGTCTCGTCACTGTACCATAGACAAACAAATGAATTTCTCCATGTACATAACATAACGTTATGTTTACGTACGATTACATAGAATATTAAATTAGAAATAGACAAAAAATTCATTAACAAGTTTATCGATTGGTATCATGAAAAAATTGATTAACTGTTTTTTTAACATATTAATTAAAATATATTTTCCATTACAGGTACCAGCTTATCATTACACGTCACTACGTACTTATTTATTCTGTACGTCATTAGTCAAAACATATATAATTAATGAAGTCTATAATATAAATAATATACATACATATATATATTAAGCTCTAATTGTTCTACATATCTAAATATTTTGAAACAATAAATTAATCCTTTGTTTTTAATTCTATCGATTTTTGTTGTTAAACGTAATGACAATTATGAAATTAAATATATTATTATTATGACTTCGGTAGTTGTCGATAATGTCAAATATGTCCGGACAGTTTTGAGAGGAACAAGGAAGGAAGGAAGAAAGCCCGAAGTCACGTATAACTCGTGTTGAAAGTTATTATTACAAGTTATTGCTTGGAATACTAGTGAGAAGAGACCAAGACTTTGACCCACATTTGTGAATCGCTCCACTAACCTATATAAATTCGTCCACTGACCTATATAATATGTTGGGTAAAATTCCTCTTCTCAATGCCAAGGTAAATGATGAAAAAAAACTCTTTTTCTCTCTCTCTCTCTCCCTCTCTTTATCTCATTTCTACGCACAACACTATACATATGCACAGGAATGAAATCGAGCTCTGCGACGGAAAAAAAGCATTTACTAAAACTTTATATATATAAATCTGACGCGAGGCGCATAATTTTCGTATATTTGGTGTATATACATACATATATATATACCATATATATATACATACATACATACGTATATATATACATACAAATACGCCTTCACACAACTTACCTAAGTACATTCTTAGAAAAGTTGAACTTTCTTGTTTGAATGCGCAGGTTAGGAGATAATTTATTGTCTTCTTTCGACAAAAAAGAAATGAGAGTACTGAAATGCAACGAGTGGACAATATTATTTCCCTTCGTTCAGACACGACTTAATTCTTTCGTATTCACGAATTATTTTTTAATAACATTTAATGCTATTCTATCATTTTTTCTTTTTTTTTTTTTAGAATAATTTATTATAGTTTCTTAATTATTTATATATTATTTATTATATATTTTTTCTCGTTTTTTCCCTTTATTTCCATTTTAATATCGTAACCACGGTTATAAACGTTTAATATTTAATAACTAGACGATAATTTAAAGATTTAAGTATATGAGTATATTTTTATACGTATATAGGTTCAGTCAGAATTTATATATACTTACATATATACATACACGCATATACAAACACATTGTTCTAGTATACGAATATATACTATATAATTTTATACATCGGTTAAATAATTAACAAATCACATAAGCTATCGAAATTATTTTCCTATAAATAATATTCGAAATTAATTATTTGAGGTTAGGTTCCGTTTAATTGATCGCTAAATATTTATGAATACTTTTGTGTGTCAATATTTTGCTTTATTATATATATACATATACATATACATATACATATACAATATTTTATTTTATATATATATATACATATACATATATATATAATATATATATATATATATACAATGCCTCCCACTCTTATCTTTCATTGCTTGTAGTAAAAGCAGCTTTCCATAAAACGCGATTTTAAATGCAAGCGGCGCCCTTAGAAAAGCCGACGAAAAGAGTTTTACGAGGAGCGTTCACGCGGGATATTAGGACGCAAATAGCTATGGCGATTACCATAAGGTAGTGGAATAAGAGGTAGTGGGGGGAGAGGCAGGTGGTTTGTGTGTTGGTGAAGGGAGGAGGCGTGAGAGAGAGAGAGAGAGAGGAAGAGATAAATAGAGAGGTCATAGTGCTTGCCCGTTGCTAGTTCCGCCATACATCCCCCAGCCTTCTACCCACCCCTCGATTTTACAAGTCTCCGAGTGATCTGAGCTCACCCACACACATTCTGCTATATTTATGTACCGTGTAGTCTCGACGATAATATTCTATCCTTTTCGCAACCTACCCTCTTACTTCTTCCCTCACATACTCATTCTCACAATCTTACCCCTTAACCCATCACCTTTTTCTTGTTCTCATAGCTAAAATGGTATTTCGGTGATAGCCATGTTCTCCGATACAACGGATTTTACCCTTCGTCCTATATTGTTTTCATATACTTACACGTTCCGACTACATTTTCTGTAACAACGTGATAATATTTTTTTGTATTATACACACGGGTATACACATTATTTGTTATAAAAACATCTTCGTTAGCATGCAACATCTTTGGGAGTCCATAGTTTGAATATCAATGTTATTTAATTGATTACAGAGATTGATCATATATTAAAGGGCTAGTCGAATAGATCTTTGTTAGAAAAACAATAGAATAAAAAATGTATATATTTAAATAATAAAAATAAAATAAATAATTAAAAAAGTTAATATGAGAAGTTATTATAATATAAAAAATGTTAATATATAATGAGAACTGATAATAAGAATATTTTCTTAGAGGAAATATTGTTTGATCGTTGTAAAAATTGATTAATTATAGAAACATTACTTTTTCTTAATTAATCATATATTTCAATTAATTATCCTTGAAATATTATTAACGGTGACAAGTATAAGTTTAAAGTTAATAATTAATGATAAAATTATTTATTTTCCAAAGAACCGAATGTTTTTGTAAAATCATATATATTATTTATATTACTGTGATTATCTTATTTAAAAATAACATTTTATATTGATAAATTATTTCTACAGGTGAAGTTATTAAAGAAATAGAACTAAAGAGTTTTTTATCTTTTAAATAGCTCTAAAAATAATTTTCCCAATTCAGATATAATTTCTATTATTCTATATCTAAATTCTTATTAATAAATATTTTAAATATCTTTATAGTTTCATCATTTAATTTATATGTCACAAGAATCTATTTATTATTTATATTTATATATAAATATATATAAAGAATCATGGTATATAAAAATGATAGTATGCATTATAAATTGATTAGCAATTACTTTCTTGAACTTGAATTTTAATCAGAATTTAAATGCAATTGCGGAATGAATAAATTAATTGATTATTGGTTTTCATTCACATTGATACAATAAGAAAAAAAAAAATAAAATAAAAAGTACTGATATGATCATCCATTCTTGAACTTATATATTACACATTAATAAGCTTGATTTAATCATTTATCGTTTATTAATGTTATTTTATATCATATCAGATTTCAATAAATATATATATATATATATATATATATATATATATATATATATATATATATAGTATTTGTTGAATATGCAAATCACATTCATATTCATATATATATATATGTTTATGTACATAAGCACACTTGATTTTATTCTATATTAATAATATTCTTGTAGTTTACTCAATTTTTATTGGACATATTTAATAATAACCTGTGTCAATAATAAAATAAGTTCATCTTAAAGAAATATTAATTGAATTTCAAATGTTAAACATTATTTTTAACATATATAATATGACATTTAATCTTTTCAATAGACTATGTTCTCATATAAAACTTGATTAATTAATTATTGATATATATATATATTTTTCATTAGTATATAAATTGTATTATTTATTGTAGTATTTAATATGCATGCAGGAGTTTAGCATTCTTTAATTATATTAATAATTAAATAACAATAATTTATAAGAACCAAGTCTATATAATTATTAAAAATTTCCATTGATTGTCGACAACCACCTGATTCATAATAATGATAATGTATTTAATTTCATAATTATCATTAGGGTTAATAAGAAAAATTAATAAACAATTAAACGAATTAAAAATAAAATTAATTTATTTACAGTATACATAACAATATATTTATTTGCAGGATGTTTAACAAATAGAGCTTAATAAATATATATATATATATTTTTTTTTTATATTATAAGATTTATTAATTATATCTATTTTGACTAATGGCACAGTAAATAAGTATGCATTTACATGTGACGACAAGTTAATGCCTGTAATGGAGAACATAATTTAATTAATAGATTAAACAAACAAATGATCTAATTTCATAATACTGATCGATAAATTTGTTAATGAATTTATTGTCTAATTGTAATTTGTCTGGGGTACAGTAACGAGACGAACGCTAGGTGACGTACGCGCATGCGCGTCGCGATATATATACGGTCTTGCCGGTAACGTGCCGCCATTTTGAGTTCGGCGACTAGCTACTTGGACACGGGATACGTATCGTCCTCGTTTATTACAGGTAATTAGCATGTCTTTTTTTACATATAACATCGATCAATGCACCTATCGATCGCCTAAGATCCGATTTTCACGTGTGAATTATTCGTTAGTAGTGACGTCTTAGCGTATAAGAGATATTCGCGAAAATAATATCGGCATCTCTTTAAACGGCGTTATCGTTGGACGCTATTATGACGTATTTATTCTCTACGAATTTTCTCGATGTATTATCGCAATATCGATACTTCTCGCACTAGTTTAACGATGGTTTAATCAATAATTCATGATTAATTGGTCCTCGTTGATATCGTATTTCGTATTATATGATTTTCGTATACTTACACACTAGCACGTACACGACACACACACACGTACATACACACATACATATACCTATATGATTAGATATAATTTAGTATCTTGTATACACTTGTACATACACGTACGATTCGTTTTATACTCTGCTAATATCATCTTACATTTTTTTTTTTATTTCAGATTTCCAAGAATTCAAGTAAGGATCGGAGAAGAACAGGAGAGAATAAGATGGAGAGAAGGTATCATCCACGCTTTGTAAGCCATTGTAGGATACTAACGTCGTATAAATAAGGTAAGTCTGTTTCTTTTGACAGAGGTATAATGTATGTTTGAAAGAGAAAGGAATAACGATCGATATGTAAATAATAATAGAACGACGTATTTCCTGGAAATTTTTCGATAGATGAACAAAACAAAAACAATCGAACGTCCGTTCCTTCATTACTGGAGAATATTTAGACGTATAAGCATCTTCGAGAGCGAGAGAGAGAGAGAGAGAGGTAGAAAGAGAACGTAAGGATTTTTAGAATTTGACAGTGTCATTTTTAATTCATATATATGTATATATATATATATATAGTTAAATAAACAACAGTCAATTTTCATTTCGATTGATATAGAAATACATATTTATTTTTTCTTTTTATTTTTCTTTTTTCACTACCAAACATTTTAATTTTTATTTAATAATGGCTACTTATATATACTTATATTTTACTTCATTGTTTCATATAATTTAATTAATATCATAATAACAATCGATCGTTAAATATTATGTTATAAAAATTTATTATAGTTTGTAGGTATTTCGCAACATGGTGCACGCTGATGTAGTTATTTTTTTATTACGAAAGTTTCCACCAATTTTCATTAGCTATTGGATTCTCCCATATATGAGTGTATATATATATATATATATATATATATATATATATATGCAGCAATATTCGAGTGGCGAGTCT
>NC_140827.1:1862500-1865000 GCF_050613455.1 Vespa mandarinia | reverse complement strand
TTTCATCAATAACTTTTATGTATAAATATATATATATATATATGTGTGTGTGTGTGTGTGTGTGTGTGTGTGTGTGTGTGTGTACTAGATAAAAATGTCGTAATAACTTGTATAGTTTATTTTTTATCGTTGCACTTTACGCGACGTGCATTTGAGGGAAAAGATTTATCAGCTTAATTTGAAGAATATTATCGATTAAGAACTAATCAATGATAATGGAGGAAAAAAAGAAAGAAAAAAATTAAGAAAAGGAAAATATAAGTAAAAAGTACGTGAATGAAATTTGATTATAATTTGATGAATCGATCGAACGCCGATTATATTATCATTATTATTATTATTATTATTATTATTATTATTATTATTATTATTATTATTATTATTATTATTATATCAAAACTGATAAAGATTTTTTATTCTGTTAATAAATTACATAAACGATTGATTGAGATCACTACTCATAACTGATATTTTAATAATATATTATATATTAATATTATATTCTGAATAATCTAATGAAATGTTATATTAATCGTAATAATATATCTATTTGAAATTTATTTAATTATTTATTCAATATTATTAATTTATTTAATTAATTACATAATATATATATATATATATATATATATATATATTATCTTAAAACAATAAAAAGGTCTATAATTTCATATTACAATGATAATTATAATATCATCGTAAGACATAATCTGACGATGATACTCTTATAATAATAATAATAATAATAATTAAAATATTATCTTAAAAATAATTAACAATAATAATAAAAAAAAAATAACAATTATTATTATTATTATTACAACAAATAAATATTCATACGAATAAAAGATTCAGAATGAAAAGCCACTTTCTCTCTCTCTCTCTCTCTCTCTCTCTCTCTCTCTCTCTCTCTCTCTCTCTATACATTTGCAAAGTATCGTCTTGGTCTTCGTATTCTTGGATCTTCCGTTGAGAGGATCGATACGAACGCGTATCGTGAGATCTTTAAACGGAAGCTCTCCTCTCTGAAGGAAGAAAAAAAAAAGAAAAGAAAAGAGAGAAAAAAAAAAGAGAGAGAGAGAAGAACGGAAAAGAAAAGAAATAAAAGAAAAAGCAAAGGAAAGGAAAGGAATAAAAAAAGGTGTGTACGTGCGGACGTGCGGTTTACACGCATGGCGGAACTACTAAAGCCGTTCGAGGATATCCGTGCGGCCACTTTCGTAAATAGCCTACGATTCTTTTCGTCGTTACACGTTGAACTTACAACAACAAGAAGAGGGTTGAAAAGAAATAGGTCTTTCCTGTTGCTCTTTCTATCTTTAGTAATTTCAAAGATCCTTCTATCTTCCTTCCACCCTTATTCCGTTCCTACCTCCCCCTCCCCCCGCCCCCCATCTTCCCTCAGCTCTCTTTTCTCTCTCTCTCTCTCCCCTCTCTCTCTCTCTCTCTGTCTCTGTCTCTCTGTCTCTTTTTTTATTCCTTTTCCTTTTCATTCTTATCTTTTTTTCCTTCCCTCTTTTTTTTTCCTCTCTTCTCTTTATTTTTTTCCTTTTCTGTTTCTTTTTATTTCTTTTTTTTTTCTTGCTCTCTCTCTCTCTCTCTCTCTCTCTCTCTCTTTTTCCCTTTTTTTTCTTTTTTCCTTTCCTTTTCTTTATCTTCTTTTTATTTTCCTTACACGGGGCCCCGTTTAGTTCTGTATAAAAACGACGAGATGCACACAAGAAGCTATCGTGTCTCACGAAAAATCCACGGGTTAACCTTTTCCGAGGGAGTTTAAATCCACCTTTCGTTCGTTTGTGTACATCTGTGTGTATGTATGTATGTGTGTGTTTGTGTGTGCGAGAGAGAGAGAGAGAGAGAGATAAGGTGGAAAGAGACAGGAAAGAACCGTCGTTCCGGAAGATGTAATTTTCTCGCGGATGGAAATCCGCGTGAAGAGGAGAAGTAGTAGTACTCTTGAATGGAGATATCTCCCATAGGGGGAGAGAAAGAGGAGAGGGAGAGAAAGAGAGAAGGAGAGAGAAAGAGAGAGAGAGAGAGATACAAGATGTATGTACTCTCGATGGCTCGGTTTGTATCAGAATCCTTGGAGAATTTTTCGGATCTCTATTTCTCCTCTTAGCTCCTCGGAGGAATTTCGAATCGTGAGATATACATACATACATATATATGTACATATATACGTATATACGTACGTATGTGTGTATATGTATATACATATATATGCATGTAACACATGTACATACATGTATCTTTGTTTGTGTTATACGCAAACAATTGTGTTACGTCAAGATGTGTGTCGATAAATACTGAAGTCTAAAGGAAATAAAACAAAGGGAAAGGGAAAGGGAAGGAATGGAAAGGAAAGGAAACGAAACAAAGCCAAAAAAATACAAATAAACAAACGAACGAACGAACAAACAAATAAACAAACAAACAAAAACAAACGAAGCGAACGTACGAAATAGAAAAATAAAAAGACGGAGAAGGGAGTAGAGAA
>NC_140827.1:1850000-1860000 GCF_050613455.1 Vespa mandarinia | reverse complement strand
AAAAAAAGGAAGAAAGAGAATAAACGATTGAGTATGAGGGAGAGAGAGAGAGAGAGAGAGAGAGAGAGTGAGGAAGAGAGGGAGATTATGAGAGACAAAGAAAGTAAATGAAAGGCCGAGATAAAAAGGAGAAAGAGCATACGAATGTATTAAAGAGTACGAGAGAGAGAAAGAGAAAGAGAGAGAGAGAATAAGTGAAAAAGGTAAAGAGTGGGTAGTACGATAGAGAAAGACAGAGAGAGAGAGAGAGAGAGAGAGAGAGAGTGAGAGTGAGAGAGAGAAAGAGAGAGAGAGTAAAAAAAAAATATTAACGTAAATAATATCGTTTTAGATCAAATTAGTGTCCCATATATATAATGTCAATATATATGTATATCTTAATTCTCGTTCGATATTGTAATTATTGTGAAAATTTTAAATGAAACAAGAAAGGAAGGAAGGAAGGAAGGAAGGAAGGAAGGAAGAGTGGGAGGGAAGGGATGGAAGGGATGGAAGGGATGGTAGGAATAGAGTTGTTTTAACTCACGATCGTGAGTGACCGAGTATAGATAAGAAGAAAAAAAAAAAAAAAAAAAAACAAAAAAAAAACAAAAAGAAATAAAATACGTATAGTCACGTAGTTTATGAAATATAAGCGACTTGCTACGTTCTCTGTTTTTCTACGAGTGCTTATAAAACATAATATTATAGATATATGAAAGAGAAAGAGAGAAAGAGAGAAAGAGAGAGAGAGGGAGAGAGAGGGGGGGGAGGGGGTGAGTGGGTCAGTGGGTGGGTGAGAGGTAGGTAGGGAGAAATAGATAGAGATAGATAGAAAGACTTATAACATTACTTTCCCCTTCCAACCACTATTTCCCACCTCCCACCCCCCACCACTCTCTCGTGAAATTCCCATAGAGCAATATGATCCTTCTCTTAGGTGGGAGGAAAATAATAAGAGAAGCTTCCGGTTAAAGAATTATTATAGACCATTACCGAGACTAATTATTGCAATGAAGAAAGAAAACTCGTAATATCTCTCTCTCTCTCTCTCTTCCCTCTCTTTCTCTCTTCCCTCTCTTTCTCTTTCTCTTTTTCTATGTATTTCCTTCTCTCTCTCTCTCTCTCTTTCTCTTCCCTCTCTTTCTCTTTCTCTTTTTCTATGTATTTCCTTCTCTCTCTCTCTCTCTCTTTCTCTTCCCTCTCTTTCTCTTTCTCTTTTTCTATCTATCTATATCCTTCTCTCTTTCTCTCTCTCTCTCTCTTTTCCTTCTCTTTCTCTCTTCCCTCTCTTTCTCTCTTCCCTCTCTTTCTCTCTTCCCTCTCTTTCCCTTTTTCTTTTTCTATGTATTTCCTTCTCTCTCTCTCTCTCTTTCTCTTCCCTCTCTTTCTCTTTCTCTTTTTCTATCTATCTATATCCTTCTCTCTCTCCCTCTCTCTCTCTCTCCCTCTCTCTCTCTCTGATATTTAAACAATCTTTTCCTTCTATTTTCTAATACGAAATTATTTTCTAAAATTGAGATCATTGTAAATTTGCAATTCTCATAAGAATTAGAGTAGATTTAAGGCGTGTAAGTGTAATTAACATAATAATCAGACTTTTATCATTTAAATACGTATACTTTTTCGAACAACGGTAATGGTTCTACTAATCATTATATTACTTATCACTTATGTGTATATATTAGTTGTATATATGTATATATATATATATATATATATATATATATGTATATTTATTGGTTAGGTATATTTATCACTTTAGATAACACTATTATGTATCATGCTAATGTCACATACATATACATACACATCTACATACATTATATCGATATCGACGCATCTATGTGTAAGTATGTATAGGATATGTCTTTTAATTGATATGTTTATTTAGAAAAGTTGTTTAGAAAGAAAAATGTTTCGAAAATTTGTATAATATGTATAATGAAAAATTCCTTGGATATTAATGATTGATGGATAAAATGTTATGACGGATTTTTTTGAAAATAATGTTTGCTTAAAGTGTGCTCAAACGAAATGGTGTTCCTTTTTTTTTTTTTTTTTGTAGAACAAAAAAAGAAAAAAGTGATAACAAAGATGATTTAAAAAAAAGCTTTAAAAAAATACGATTAGAAGTATTATTATTATAATCGATTAACCGAGAAAATGTTTCAATAGTAATTGTTTTAAACTATTATTTTGAGACATATATATATATATATTAGGTTGGAAACTATTAAACGGGTGTTTTTGTTTAGTTATTTATTTTCATTCAAGGCCCGTTTCATAGTTTCCAACCTAATATATTAAAAAAAAAAAAAAAAAAAAAAAAAAAAAAAAAAAAAAATTGTCCATAATTGTTCTCTAAATTAACATACATCAAAATTATATACATTTAATATACATTAAAATATATATTTATGTATGCATGTATGTATGTATATATTTACGTATATACGTATATACGTATGTATTTTAGGTCGCTAAATATTATTTTAATAGAAACAAATTGTTTCAGAAGAAAAACAATATGTCGATGAAAAAAAACTAAGAGGAATTACGTGTTTGAATGTCATTTGAATTGAGTTAAAAATGTGTTAGAGGGGAATTGTAGAGAAAAAAAAAAAAAGAAAAAAAATAAAAGAAAAGGAAAAAAAAAGAAAAAAGAAATTAAATAAACATACACTGATCTAAACTTTGTCTGTGCACGTATGTGGACGCGTGCGCGCGTTTGTGTGCGCGCGCATGTATATTTATGCTTGTGTCCCCACTGTGTATGTCTCGTGAGAGATTTACAAGCATAGCGACGAACAGGAAGATATTTCAAGGTAAGCGTAAAACATTCGTTCGCGTGGAAGGATGCTGCTAGACCCCATAACGTTTTCGCATACGATCGAACATTTGTTCGGTTAGATATGCACGTCGAGAGATACCGAAAACGAAGTAGTAGAGACGAGAAGGAAATTTAACGAAGAGAGTGATATATACTTATATATATACATATATATATATGTATATAATATACATACTTTTACGAAGTTTATCGATCGATTTATCCATGCTGAGTTCGTGCATTCGAGATAGTTTTATATATATACATATATATATATATATATATATACATATATATGTATATATATATATGTATCTTTTAATAAAACGATCGATCTCGAATGGTATCATAACTTATTCCCCTCCCTACCCTCTACCACCTACCACCTACCCCCTACCCCCTACTCTCATCTAAATAAAAAAGAAAGAAAAAAAAAAGAGATAATAAAATAATTTATTCGAACATTCGAATTCTGACGCGAATATCTCTTTAATAATGATATTTAACAGCTTTTCGATGTAGAATGGCTGGTCGAATGAAATAAATAATAATAAAAGTAGAGAGAAAAAAGGGAGAGAGACAGAGAGAGAAGGAGAGAGAGAGAGAGAGAGAGAGAGAGAGAGAGAGAGAGAGATAAAAAGAAAGAAAAATATATAAATGAAATGAAATGAAATAAAATGAAATAAAATATAATAAAATTATTGATAAACTTTCTCTATTGAATTTTCGTCTAAATACATAATAATAATAATAATAATAATAATAATAATAATAATAATAATAATAATAATAATAATAATAAAAGAAAATAGAAAAAAAAGGAACAAAAAAATAATAATCGCACATCCGTGATATTTGCGAAATAGATATATATATATATATATATATATATATATATATATATATATATATATACATTTATATTATATAATAATGAAAATGAAAGAAATAAAAAAAAAGACAGAGAGAAAGATAGAGAGAGAGAGAAAACTCATGATAAATGCGATATAGTCGTTGAAAATTATCTGAGAGAATGAGTAAACGATCGATAGCGTACATACATACGTACATACGTATATACATGTATGCATATATATATATATTATATATATTTGCGAGCTCGAACACCGTTTTGTGAGTTTAGGTGTAAACCTATAGCGGATGTGATTACTTTAGTATCGACCAAGCGTTTCCACTGACCATTATTTACCAAGTCCTCTGTGCGGGAGTAACTTGATATAGCGTTCGACCGATTCTAATGCGACCTTTGACGTATATATCACGGTCTATCGTAACTTCGTGTGGCTTTCGATTGGCCCTTGAACAGAGCCTATTTTTTTCTAAACGATTCGCCCTTTTCCCCGGTTCGAACGTATTTTAACTTAATTACGATCATACGATTGTTTTCTCAAAAATAAATAAAAAAAAAAAAAAATAAAAAGTATATATATATATATATATATATATATTTATTTAGAAGTTCTTTATCGAATGAAAAGAAAAAAAAAAAAGAAAAAGAATGATAGTATTAAAAATAATGGAAGGAGATAAAAGAAATAAATAGATGCGATCTATTGAAAAGAGATCGATCGATATTTTCATATTTTCATTTATATTATGATTATTGTGATCTTTAAATAAAAAAGGAAACATTGGTATGAATGAATTAATTGTCATAGAATTAGAACGAAGTCCAACGTTTTGTTATTCTATCGTACGTAGCGTTCTAATTTCTTTTATCATTTGAGAAAGAAAATTTTACTGTGAAACACTTTTTCAACTGATTAATTCGTCCTTCGTATTATAATTATTATGATGTTTAAAGGAAAAAAAAAAAAAATAAAAAAAAAAGAAAAAAGGAAAGGAAGAGAAAAGACATGTTCATTGCGAAGTTCTTTCGAAAGGAAAAGGAAAGAAATAAAAAAAGATAAGAAAAAAGATAAAAAAGAAAAAAGAAAAACAAAGAACATGTCTTAGAATTAGACAGATATCAAATAATTTCGATATCGTGCATTAATTCGTTTAATAATTATTAAGTTTTACGAAGAAATATTTACTTAATATCTGTGCTCTCTTTCGAAAGCGAAAAGATATACAAAATGTAATATACAAAAAAAAAAAAATTTTTTTTAAATAAAATTAATAAATAAATTCCTTGGAATTTGGATGTCTGTCGACAATATAAATCGAAAACAATTTGTTCTTATATATATATATATATATCAGAAATATAAAACCATAATGCATATATTGGTATAATTAAAAAAATTCCAATAAGTATCCTCGATAATCAATGTCTATTTAATTAACTTTAACGATTAGGTACGTCGTAAAAAGAAAAAAAAAAAAAAAGAAAAAGAAAGAAAAAAAAAAGGGAAAATATAAAAAAAAATCTGGAAAAAAATGGAACAAAAAAAAAGAGAAAAAATGTCAGAGCATCATAGAAACACACACATACACACACACATAGAGAGAGAGAGAGAGAGAGAGAGAGAGAGAGAGAGAGAGAGAGAGAGAGAGAGAGATTGAAGTAGTAGCAGTAGTAGTACTCTAGTAGTATAACAGTAGTAGTAGTGGCATCCTTGTCTATAGTACTACTACTTGACGTTAGAATACAGTGTTATTGGCATAGTTAAATCGGTATGGCAGTTTGGAATGTTGTTAATCACCCTGTAAGATATATATCTGTTTAAAGTTAACACATTTATCACGTGACTGCGGCAACATGCTTTCTCTCTCTCTCTGTCTTTCACATCACTAAACGTTAGTCTAATGGATTTATGATCTGCATGGATTGCGATCATTGCGAAATTCATTATGTTACTTAACATTCTACATAACATGTTTTAAAGAAAAATCTTTTTATATTTCCTTTTTTTTTTCTTTTCTTCTTTTTTTTTTTTTTTTTAATTTGAAAAGATTTTTTTTCAACTCCCACCCCCAATTCTTTTCTTCTGTTTTATATATATATATATATATATATATATATATATATATCAATCTTTAGCTGCTACCAATCGCGTATAACATAATTCTTTTGGTAATCTAAATGGCCACGTTTCAAAATGACTTTTTCCTTTTAAAAAGCGTTCTTCTAAATTCTTCATTAATCTTCGCTCGACTTACGAAGCTTAAACGATCATTTTCCAACGCGCTTTTCTGCGTACACCCTATGTATATATATATATATATATATATATATATATATATATATATTAACTCTCTTTCTCTCTCTCTTTCATTCTTTCTTTCATTCTTTCTTTCTCTAACTTTCTCTCGATATTTTCATCCCCTTACCATCGAGCCCCTTTTCGGGTTCGGGCTCGGGCTCGGGCTCGGGCTCGGGCTCGGGCTATCTCCTTAATGTATACTTTTTCTCACTGTCATAATTGAGGTACTGGATGAACAGGGGGTAGAACACTCGGCCATCATAAATTTTCGTCTTACGCGTTCAGAACTGGTGCACTCTACTCTCTGTTACATCCATCGCTTTATATAAAATATGAGGAAGATAATTGTAAAATGGGTAAGGATAAGAAGTTCGATCCTTTTTCTTTTTCTTTCTTTCTTTCTTTCTTTCTTTCTTTCTTTCTTACTTTCTTACTTTCCCTCTTTTTCGTTTTCTTCTTCCACTTCTTCTTCTTCTACTTTTGTTTTTCTTATTTATTTCATTTTATTTTATTTTTTCTTCCTCTCTATTTTTATTTCTTATTTCCTTCTCTTTGGTCGAGCTAATATAAATTTTTATTTAGATATTATTATTACCTTTTATTTATTTAATTATTTATTTATTTATTTATTTATTTATTTATTTATTTATTTTTTTATTATTACCTCTGATTCAATGTTATTTCTTTGTTTAACATACCATTGGATTTTTTATTTCGTTTTTATTTATTTATTTATTTATTTATTTATTAATTTTTTTTTCCTTTCTCTTATCATTTTCCTCTTCTTCGCGACCGAGTAAAATCATCTGAATATTATAATTGATATCCAATTTGATGCTATTCCCTTGTTCAACGTGTAATTGGATGCTTTGGTTCGTTTTTTCCTTCTTCTTCTTCTTTTTTTTTTTTTTGAAGTTTGTTTTTATCCTTTTTTTTTTTTTTATTTGTTTTTTATTATTATTATTATTTTTTCGTTTGTAATTTTAATACCTTTTTTTTTTTCTTTCTCTTATTATTTCTTTTATCCTCGTCGCGGTCGAGCAAAATCCATCTGTATATTATAATTTATATTCAATTTAATGCCATTTCTTTGTTTAACGTGTAATTGGATTTTTTGTTTCGCCTTTTTTTTTTCTTTCTTTCTTTTGTATTTTTCTTTTCCCCCATTTTTTTTTCTCTTTCTTTCTTTCTTTCCTTTTCGTAATTTTAATACTTTTAGGAATATCCTTTTCCAACGTTCACCGCAACCACTATCATTACTTTCACCAATTCACACGTATATGTATGTGTTCCCCTTTGAATGAATATCTATATGTGTGTATATATCATATATATATATATATATATATATATATATATATATAGGCTAGACATATATGTATGCATATATGTATGCATGTCCTTTATATATACCATGTATACATCTATGCATTTATATATAAACGTACGTATATACATATATATGTATGTACGTATGTATGTATGTATGTATGTATGTATGTATGTACGTATGTATGTATGTACGTATATATGTATGTACGTATATATGTATGTACGTATGTATGTATGTATGTATGTATGTATGTACGTATGTATGTATGTACGTATATATGTATGTACGTATATATGTATGTACGTATGTATGTATGTATTCAACCACGTATGTAGATATCTGCGGCAAGGGAGATATAGAAATAGAACGATGCATCGATATTGCCATTAGAATCACGAATTCCATACGCACACATTCGACGACAACTTGATCCACGTTTTTCGATAAATCACTGGGTTTGGTTCGGTCACCGTAATGTCAAATGATCACGGCTAACTTTTCCCTATAAATTGTCTTTAATAATATCGACTCTGCGTCACGGTAATATTTCCTATTGACATTTTCTATTTCTCTGTTGGTATACGTGATGATTATTTGAAACGTCGATTGCGAGCTTTTCGGTGGTTTGGGGATTATAAGGGGGATATGAAGGGTGAGAAGGGTGAGAAACGTGACGATAAGTTATTTATTCGTGTATTATTTTAACTTGTACGAGGGTAGTGTTAATTTGCGGTTGGAAGGGAGGGAGTGATTGGGAGTGGGGGGAGAGGGTTGGACGGATATAACGATAATGATTGTATGGTAGTATCGAATTATTTTCCCGTAAGTGAAATACTTTCAAAATGAAATTTTATTATTGGAAAATAATCGATGAACGATTGTGATTAGATCGGTTATTAAAGTGTTATTACGTATCTGATAATAAAGTATAGTTATATATTGAGATTAAAAAATTGATAAACTAATTGGTTGATATATCAATTGTATAATTTGTATATCTGTCGATTATACGTGATATTTTTTATATACTATAGTTATGTATTTGTATGTATATATTTAATTATTTCAATAATATCATGATACATTATTTATATATATATATATATATATATATATATATATATATATATATATATGTATAATAAATATGAAAAAGAATTTATTTATTTAATTAATTTAATTCAAGTTATTTTAATATTGTTCTAATAATATAAGTACATATATATATATATGTGTGTGTGTGTGTGTGTATGTATACATTAGTATATACAAAAAGATGGCGTATAAATTATCACAATAGTTCCTTCATTATACTTATTAACATTTTTATATTATATCGTAGACACGTATTAAGTGTAAATTAAGTAGGTAACTTAATAAGAAAGAAAAATAGAAAGTTTAAAAATATTAAAAAATTATAAAATATATATATATATATATATATGTAAACAGTTCTTAGAACGATATAATAAAATTAACAAATTATTGCATACAAATGGATGATCGGATAAAAAGATTTTCGTAATCTAATTCTAAGAATAAATTATGCGGATTCAAGTATTACCTCTTTCAGCCATCTTTGAATATATATATATATATATATATATATATATATATGTATGTATGTATGTACGTATGTATATATATATTTCGTTCTCTTTGACACGACTATGAGCAATCCAGTACGAATTTCTCCTTCGTCGTCGGAATGTATCAACGAGAGTGGAGTTAGAAAAAGAAAAAAAAAAAGAAAAAGGAAAAAGAGAAAGAAAGAAAGAAAGAAAGAAAGAAAAAAGTAAGTAAACAAGAAAAAATAGAAAAGAAAGAAAGAAAGAAAGAAAGAAAGAAAAGAAAAGAAAAGAAAAGAAAAGAAAAATGAAAAAAAGAGGGAGAACGTGTGTGAATGATAGTAATAGTAGTAGTGACGGCAATAGTAGTATCAGGGACGTTTCACGATCGACGAGATTTCAGTGGCCCCTCGAGTAACCTGCTCTTGTGATATGTAGATATGTATATATATATATATATGTGTGTGTGTGTGTGTGTGTGTGTGTGTGTATATATATATAATGTATGTATGTATGTATGTACATACGTACGTACATACGTATATATGTATAGACGTATGTATATATATATATATATATATATATATGTATATATATGTATATACTTACTTGAAAATCGTCGTCTACGACTAGCTTTTCGTATTTTTCGATTTATCTGTTTCGAGATCGGTCTTCGATGCTTTCGTATTCTCTTATTTTTACGTGTCAAAGCTACGTAACAAAGTGAATATTATATTTATCGATTTGAGAATGATAAAGATTTTTGAGATATAAGAAATAAGAAAATGTGAAAGTAAGAAAGAGGAAAAAGGGTTTTGGATGGGTGAGTGAGAGGGTAGGAGTGAAAGCGAAGAGACAGAGAGAACGAAGAGACAGAGAGACAGACAGAGAAAGAGAGAGAGAGAGAGAGAGAGAGAGAGAGAGAGAGAGAGAGAGAGAGAGGGAAATATTGAGGAAGATTAAAGAAGGTATTAAATAGGAGGAAGAGAAAATAATGAGGAAGAGGAAGAAAGGAGGAGAAAAAAATTAAGGAAAAAGAAAAAATGAAGAAGAAGAAGAAGAAGAAGATGGAAAAAGATGGAAAGAGGAGGATTAAGAAAGTAAGAAGAAGAAGGAT
>NC_140827.1:1842500-1845000 GCF_050613455.1 Vespa mandarinia | reverse complement strand
GTAATATACAAATACATATGTACATACGTATATATATATATATATATATATATATATATATATCTACATATATACATATATAATACATATGTACATATATACGTACATACCGTACATACGTATATGCACACGTATACATATATAAGCAGTTATATAGATATATATACACGTATATATATATATATGTACATATATATACGTATATGTATGAACACCTATCTTTCCTCTCTCTCTCTCTCTCTCTCTCTCGTTCCGCTATTTTTCGTTCTTTTTTTTTTTTTTTTTTTTGGAACGAAAAAATTGGAATCGAAATTTCACTTGTTAAAACAGAATCGTCGAATCTCAGTAGCATTGACCTTTTCGATTCGACCACAAAAGATTTCCAATATCCTAGGAACCAATCAGTCGTCACCGATTGTCTTTAAGAGGCAATATCTCGTAAAACTTTCATCCGTTCGTACTATTACTCAAAGAAACTACTGTGAGATTTTGAAACGTAGAAGTGGCGAGAGAACGAATTATTATACAATGGAGAAGGTGGTTGAGAAGGAAGAGGCTGATAGGGGTGGTTGATAGAAGGGAGCGTGGGGGAGAACGACCCCGTAAAGAAGGGGAATTAATTTTGTCCAATTTTTTTCCTAATCCGTTCTAATGCAGCTTCGATCGATGTATCCCTTTCACGTATTATTTCTCCACGATTATTATTACGAATCGTTTATTCAACGATTAATCTTCTAACTCTTACTCGATCAATCACTCGCGTAACTTATACGTATGGATCTGTGATATATAATGAATTACTTTTAGATAAATTTATTAATCGATCAAATTCCTACACGATTAATTTCTTTTTTCTTCTTTTTCTTTCTTTTTTTTCTCGTTCTCTCTTCACTGTTTTAATCTTATCAAAGATTATTTATACGAATATATATATATACGTTTCGTAAAATGATATTTTAATGATTATTGAAAAATATCTCTCATAGGATGAATAATATTTGATATTAGTTTATTAAAATAATTTTCCAATCGATTTATCAATTTCTAATCACAAATCATCGATTTCATTTATTTCATTATTATTTTTAATTATATCGTAGATGGAGTGGGAGCGGCGGTGATGGGGGTTGGTGGGTGGTATTGATAAATCGTTTTTGTTTAACGATTAAACAAAAAGGAACGTAGTATCTGGTTCGTGTAAATTTTAAAATGTCATCAGTGTAAAAGGAAATCATTGAATCGGTCGGAATGGCATTCGCGTTCGTTTCGTTACTTAATTACTCTCCACGATTATCCGCGTAATTTTGTCGCAGTGCACTTTGTTAATCGAATGAATCGTTCGGTCCAGTCCAGTCCAGTCCGGTCCGATCCAATCCAAATCCTATCCTATTCTATTCGATCCGGTCCGGTCTTGATATGGTTCGATTCGATCCGGTCCAATTCATTCGGTCATATTTCGAATAAATACTGAATCAACGTTATATGTAGTATGAGAAACCTTTTGTTTATACGAATAATTTCGACGTAATATAATTGGTTCGTTATTCGGAAAACGTAATTTCAATCTAATTTGTTGTTTCATTACGTTCGTTAAATGAATATATAAGCTATCTATTTGATTTTATATTTGTATTAATCTCTCCCTCCCTCTCTCTCTCTCTCTCTCTCTCTCTCTCTCTCTCTCTCTCTCTCTCTCTCTTTCTCATCATCTTTTTCTTTTTTTTTTTTTTTTTTTTTTTCTTTTTTACATTTTGTTCTTTCCTCTTTTCACTTCTTTTAGTGAAATGTGATTATAGTTGTGCAATATTTAGATCAAATTATTATCGTTTATCTTATTTGATTATTAGAATGTTATTATAATACGACAATTTTATTGCGAATTAGTATAATAATTCTTTTTATTTCTATTTAACAAGCACACGTATACTTTATTAATCTTTGTATCTTTCTTTTTTTTTTTTTTTTTTTTTTTTTTTGAATATTTAAATAATCTCTTTTTTCTTAAATTACAGGTACATATATATATATATATATATATATATATATATATATATTTAACACGCACACACATACACGCACACTCATATATATATGTATATATAAGGATTTAATGAAATAAAGATTATAATATGATTAATATATTATAATTGAAATATAAAATTCAATTAAAATAAAGATGCACAAATGATTATGACCTTCTTTTTTTTTTCTTCTCGATCATTGATAAATGATAATCTTTTGAATTTTTTGCCTTTTCTTTTCTTTTCTTTTCTTTCCTTTTTCGAAATAATATATTATTATATAATGTCGTTTGAAACAAATTTCTCGAATAGAATCGAATCGTTAGAAGAAATTGTTCAGGAAGTAAAATGTCAAAGGTTCTCTCTCTCTCTCTCTCTCTCTCTCTCCCTTTCTCTCTTTCTCTCTGTTCCTTGTCGTTTGAAATCGTAAAGGAATCTTAATCAAGATCCGTTGAATCTTTTGCACCGTGAAAATCCAT
>NC_140827.1:1830000-1837500 GCF_050613455.1 Vespa mandarinia | reverse complement strand
CCTTTCTTCTACCCTACCACATCTTCTTCTCCTCCTTCTTTACTTCTACCCTCTCCTGCTACCCTCTCGCGGCATCAACGTTGAGTTTGTAATAGTAAAACGTTTCGTCGATACTTAGAACGAGGCTGGGTATTACTTTAAAACTGCTAGAATTTATTGAATAGGATCGTGAAGTAAGTTTAATGTTACGGAAAACTGTAGGAGTTGGGAGTGGGGTGGTGGTGGCAAGGGGTGAGGGATCGGGAGGTAGGGGGTGGGGGATTGGGTGGTAGGGGGTGGGGGATTGGTAGGTAGAGGATGGAGGATTGGTAGGTAGAGGGTTGTTAAAGGTGGTGGCAAGGGTGGTAAAGGTGAGACAGAGAGAGAGAGAGAGAGAGAGAGAGAGAGAGAGATAGATAGATAGATAGAGAAACAAAGATAGATAGAGAGAAGTGGTGGAGGTGGTGGAATCCTTAGTGGTAGATAACGTCTCGATATTTGTAGCAATTAATCTTGGAGGATCGTTCAATCGAAAGCGTATTATGAACGTTTCGAGGACGATATCCTTTGAAGGTTTGCAAGGAAGTCACCGATTGGAGAACGATTAAATTATAGAGGTAGATAGGAAAAGGGGATGGATGGGCGATGGCTGGTTGCTCTGTGACTCTGATAGTAAACGAATCTTTTCGATGCTTTAACGTTGAGTGAACAGAAAAGTTCAAACGATTGCGGGACAATGAACTCTCTTTTTCGTATTGGTTTCTTTTCTTTTTCTTTTTTTTTTCTTTTGCTTTTTTTTTTTTTTTTTTTTTTTTTTTGTTTAAATTGTTGATATTATTTAATTAAATAATCGTGATAACTTGGTTCAAATACATTATAAATATATTTTATTAATTGGAATTCATTTATTATTATTATTATTATTATTATTATTATTATTATTATTATTATTATTATTATTATTATTATTTTTCTTTTTCTCTTCCTTTTTTTTTTTATAACAAATCGATTTTATAGGGATGGGAAAAAGAAAAGAAAAAGAAAAAGGAGGTAAATGATTAATGACAAATTATTTAATCCTTGTATATGCCGATTTAGATCACTCTAAAACGCACCCTCTAAATATATTTCTCTTCATATATATATTTATATATAAAATTCGGTGCTTTTGTTATTTGTAATAAATTATAATAAATCAAATTAATGAATTAACGAAAAATATATTAAACGTCATTTAGGAAAGATAATTTCTAATCTAATGTGCGTGACTGAATTTTTCACATTTGTCGTGAGCAAAATTTTGAATAAATTTAATAAATACATACTAAATATTTTTTTTGTTTTTTTTTTTTTTAATTAAAATTCGTTTATTATTATTTTTAACGATTTAACTTCATTAAATATTCGACTTTATCGGATCAATGATAATGATCATTAGAAATAATTATTTTAATAATAAATCATATCTAAATCTGAATTTGTTAATTACAGTTCATACTCAACTTGACTAATATAAAACGCATTTACAATTTTATGTGTGTGTGTGTATGTGTGTGTACACACATATATATATATATATATATATATATATATATATATTTAGAGCAAGAAAATAACAAAGCGTTATTAAGGGTAATTCGGCCAATTAGAAAAATGCGACGGTATCATAATTAATCGTTACTTTTACCCTTCCTCTCTCATCCACCCCATTCTCTCTCTCTTTCTCTCTATGTGTCTCCGTCTCCCCTCCTTCAACCCACTGTATACCCCTCCTTCCACCCCCTATCCCCACTCCGTTCATTTTCCTCGTCCTCGTTATTATCGACTTTAACGCGACGGACTTTTTACATGGAAAAACAATTTGGAGAAAATGGAGGGAACATTAACGGGAAATCAGGTTCTACTATATTCCTGGTATTTTTTAATAATGCAATTTTTAAAAAGCGCCTACCACATTCGGCTCTTAAGTTTATATCCAGATAATCGAAGCTTATATACCATCCTAAATACAATATATTGGAATTTTTGTTATTCGAGTTATGTCGTGAAATAAAGAAATCAGATAATAATAATTAATAATAATAATGATGATAATAATAATAATAATAATAATAATAATAATAATAATAATAATAATAATAATAATAATAATGATAATAATAATAATAATAATGGTGGTGATGACGTTGATAATAATAATTTTTCGGTGAGGATATAAAATTATCTGTTAAAGTTCGATTTTATTTTATTTTATTTATTTTATTTATTTTTATTTTTTTATTTATTTATTTTTTATTTATTTATTTATTTTTCTTTTTATTTATTATTACATTTTTTTTCATATTTTCATATAAATGTATCAAATAATAATTCATTTTCATCGATTTAATATATTCTTATAATCATTCTTTCATAATCTTTTAATAATATCAACAACAATAATAATAATAATAATATACAAATAATAAAGATAATACTAGATAATCGTGATTATAATAATGGAACAAATATAATATATTAATATATTAGCATATATGTTTCTGATAAATAATTTACAAAAATATTTCGTATATAAATAATATTGAAAATAAACATCGACGAATTCGTCGAATTGATCTAATCTCTTTATTATTGTCATTTATTCAAGAAAAAAAAAAGAAAACAAAACAAAAAACAAAAAACAAAACAAAAAAAAATCAAAAAAAAAAAACAATTCTTTTTTTATCATCAACAAAATAAATATTTTATGTATTATGATATCGGGGGGAAGAAGAAAAAAAAAATAAAAAAAATAAAAATAAAAATAAAAATAAAAATAAAAATAAAAATCAAAATAAAAAGGAAACAAAAAAAAAAACAAAATGAATAATCATCAAAGTCGATTTAATCGTACGTATATTTGTCCACATACATCACATACATACTCTGATAAATTTCTAGATTGATGATACATTAAAGAAGAAGATAGAAGAAAAATGATTATGAACGTTTATGACGTTAAAGAATCAATAGAAGAGTATAATTTGATCGCAAATGTCCCTACCATCTCCCCCCTCCCTCCCCACTCTCTCTCTCTCTCTCTCTCATTCTCACTCTCCCTCTCTCTCTCTCTCTCTCTCTCTCTCTCTCTCTCTCTCTCTCTCATTCTCACTCTCTCATTCTCACTCTCTCTCTCTCTCTCTCATTCTCACTCTCTGTCTCTCTCTCTCTCTCTCTCTCTCTCTCTCTCTCTCTCTCTCTTTCTCTTTTTTTCTCTTTCTTTGCTTTTATTTGTCCGCAGAATGAGGGTGGCACAACTATTACTGTGGTGCGTACTACTCGAAGATTATGGTGGCAATCTCGGCAGGGCGGCAATTACCAGTGACTCCATACGACAAGACGCCGCCTCCGCCTCTGCCCCCGCCTCTGCCCCCATTTCTGCCTCAGCTTCTGCCTCTGCTGCTGCCGCCGCCTCTGCCGCCGCCGCCGCCGCCGTTTCTTCCTTCTCGTCCGCAACGAATCCTACATTACCAGGTAAACCATAAGATGCACGGGCTTTTATACCCTTTATAATCATCCATTGCTCATTATGACGACACGTTGTCACAATTTTCAACTATCAACTTAATGATCATTATCTTTTTTATTTATTTGTTTGTTTTTCTTTTTTCCTTTCTTTTTCTTTCTTTCTTTCTTTTCTTGTTTATTTTTGCTTTTTTTTTTTTTTTGATCTTCAATTTTTTTTTTTTTTTTTTTTTTTAAGACTACATTTTTTTTCCTACTAATTCAAGACATCTTTTTTTAAAGACATTCCTACTAATTTTTAATCGTTTACGTATAATATGCAATGTCCTTTTTTTCCGATCTTATCTTACTTCTTACTCTGAATATTATGTATTATATGTATATATATATATATATATATATATATATATATATATATATATATATATATAATTTTATGATTAAATTTTGTTGAATATGTGTATTATAATAATTGTATTATTATGCGATATAATAATATGTTTACAAATGATACAATTTTTTATTAATAACTTTAGTACTATGTGTATAGTATATAATAATTATTCAGTAATTATTAAAGACAAGACGATTATATATATATATATATATATTTTTTTTTTTTTGTAATAATGATAAATAATTTGTTTACTATTCTCATTAAACTTTTTTTCTGTCTGGTTTCTTTTTTTCTTTTTCTTTTTTTTTTTTTTTTTGATCACACGATCATATTAAGGATCAATCAATCAATCAATGAAAACAATTCATGCGATTTCGATACCAATATAAAAGATGAAATTATATTATGATGAAGGACGATAATTATTTTTCTTTTTTTTCTCCCTTTTTTTCTTTTTTTGTTTTTTTCCTCCTTTCTCTTCCTTTCTTTTTTTTTTTTTGGTTATTCTAACAGATCAATAAACAAAGGAATAAATTATTCTCTTTATTATCTCATTGAATTTTCTTTCTGATATTTAACATGGTAATTAGGTCATAATAATTATGTAAAAATTTATCCTACGGTAAATTTACTTTAATTAGGAAAAACGAGTGAAACGTGCAATTCCTATTAGTACAACTATTAAATGGTTCTCTTTTCTAACAAGCTTAAACAAATTCTATCGTAATACTAATCTTCTACGTTGGATCAGAACTCTCCTATCGTAGTTCCGATCTTAGGTAAATTCACGAACGATGTATACCTCGGCCTTCATAACGATAAAACCGTATTATGACTATGCTCGAAGCTTGAAATTCACAAGAGAGAGAGAGAGAGAGAGAGAGAGAGAGAGAGAGAGAGAGAGAGAGATGAGGAGAGGGAGTGAGAATGAGTGAGAGAGAGAGAGAGAAAGAGATAGAGGGTTTCCTTGAAATTTCGAAAGTCGATGAGTCGTCAAACTCTAACATTGCTCTTCTAGCATAATTTCGTTAGCATAATTCTTGTTCCTTCGATCCTTGACCTTATTTGCACTTTTAATTAATCAATCCCCAACCAAATACGTACACACACAGACATATATATATATATATATTAAGAATTTGAAAATTTTGGCTAGGATGTCTAACTTGAATTAGTTTTTTTATATATATATATATATATCAAGGATTAGAAAATTTTGGCTGGAATGTCTAACTTGAATCAAAGTTATTTCTTTTAAGGCGAATAAATTTCTGAATAATTGGGACATCGTATGATGAATAATTTGATCAGTTTTAGAAAACGAATGAACTTATTCTAATTTGTAGTAATTAATTTGGATCGATCACATACACACACACACACACACACACACGCGCGCGTACATACATTTTAAGCGTTCGAAAATTTTCAATAGCATGTCTACTTTGAATTATAACAGATATTTTTTTTTTTGTTTTTTTTGTTTTCCTACTTTAGAGACATTTTAGAATATTTGAAAAGAGAAAAAAATGTTTATGTGGACTAATTCTAATTTGAAGACATTAATTGGCCACCGATCAAATGTATGTATATCAAAAGCGTTAGAAAATTTTCACTGAGAGATCTAATGTCAAATATTTGAAATATTTTTTTATTTCTTTTCTTTTCTTTGCTTTGATAATTTTTTGAAAAATGAATGAAACCTTTCTAATTTATACTAATTAATCGCGACCGAGGAAATACGTATACATACATACATACATACATACATACATACATACATACATACATACATACATACATACATACATACATACATACATACATACATACATACATACATACATGCATAAATATGTATACATACAATGTCGAGCATAAGAAAATCTTTACTAGGATGTATGACACGAGTATTTGAAGTATTTTTTATTTATTTATTTATCTCTTTTTTTTTCTTTTTTTTTCTTTTTTCTTTTTCCTTTATTTTTTTCTTGTTCCCTCTTTTTTTCTTTTTTCTTGTCCGTACAAGAAGAATAATTATTTTTAATACTTGCGAATTACTTTTGATAATTTTTAAAAAGAACGAATGAAACCTTTCTAATTTGTACTAATTAAATGTGCCCAAGGATATACACAAGCATACACACACGTACATATTAGAAAAATGATTTACTGGGATAATTGTGGATGCGTCCAACTTGAGAGTTCGAAGTATTTATTTATTTATTTATTTATTTATTTATTTATTTATTTATTTATTTATTTATTTATTTATTTTTTTATTGTTTTAATTTTTGTTAATTAATGTTTAAATTCCGGATGCGGAAAAGACGATACGACTTTGAAAACTTCCTATGGAACGTAGTTAACGCAATGCGATTTGTGCCTTTCAATGTACAATCGATGTGTTGTGTCGTCCACGATTTCTTCTTTTTTCCTTATTTTTATACTTATTTAATTTATTGTTTTAATACTTTCTTTCTTTCTTTCTTTCTTACTTTCTTTCTTTCTTTCTTTCTTTCTTTCTTTCTTCCTTTTTTTTCTTTCTTTCTGTATTTATTTTTTCTTTCACTCGTACAACTGGAATTTCTAAATACTTGCAAATTTATTTGAGATAACTCTTAGGTAGAATGAATGACATCTTAAAAATGCACTAACGCCCATATTAGATTCTTCCCGTCGCCTCTTCCGTGCGAATACCAAGATGCTTTAAGGTGAAGCATATTCTCGTCTGTCAGATATACTATTTCTATGTATATATACATACATACGTACATATATATATATATATATGTGTGTGTGTGTGTGTGTGTGTGTGTACGTGTGTATGTGTGTGTGCGCGTGTATAATATATAACTATGTATTACGTTACTTTATACACGTCAGATACATGTTGGATTGTCGTCGACGTCGTCAACGTCAAATTGACGATTCGACGCTTTTTTCCTGTATTTTAATATACGAGAAATATTCAGATTGAATTATGTCAAAATGAAAAAAAAAAAAGAAAAAAAAAAAAAAAAAAAGAAGAAAAAGAAAGAAAGGAATTTTTTTTTTCTTTTTTTTTTTTTTTTGTTATTTTTAATTTTTTTTTTTTTTTTATTTATATTTTTATCTATACGTCCGATTGACATTTTACAGGTAAAACAATTCTACCAGTAATTACGTCGAAATTGTTTGATGATTTTTAAAAATCAATTACGCGTTTTTTTTTTTCTTTTCTTTTTTTTTTTTTTTTCGAGATCTTGTAATTTTAATATATGTCTCATGATGTAAGGGGAACAAAAAATTGAAGACTTACATAAGTATTCTTCGTGAAAGATTAATTGATATTTTTTTTTTTTTTCGAAAGCATTTAAGAATTTTTGTCCCTGTGCGTATATACATATATATATATATATATATATATATATATATATATATATATATATATATATATATATATATATATATATATATATATATATATATATATATATATATATATATATATATATATATATATATATATATATATATCGTATATAAATTATATAAATAGTACAAAAATATTTTTACGTATATTTGGATATATTTATTAATAATATTTTTTACATATAATGGATAACTAGAAAAAAAAA
>NC_140827.1:1810000-1820000 GCF_050613455.1 Vespa mandarinia | reverse complement strand
TATATATACTATTTTTTTTATTTCCTCCTTCCTTTTTTTTTTTTTTTTTTTTTTTTCTTTTTTTAATGCACACAATATAGCGTTATTTTTTTTATATTATTAAAAGTAATTAATTTATTATCGCGTAAGTATTTTTCCTTGACCTTTTTCATTTTCGACGAGTTGAAATATGTCAAAAGAAAAAGAGGAAAAAGGCGAAGAAGAAAAAAAAAAGAAAGAAAGAATAAGAGATAATACGTATTCCTGTAGATATTTGATGAATTTAATTAACTCAAATAAGACTCATGATACTTATGTGCTCTGATAATGATATTTTGCGCATAGGGCTTCTGAAAGTATAAATCATTCGCCCCTGAAGACGTTGAATGAAACAGAAATGAGACTCTCTCTCTCTCTCTCTCTCTCTCTCTCGCACACACACACACACATACATACACACACACACATACACACACACATACACACTTTATCTCTTAAAGAAATGAAAATCGTTCAAATGGGATTCCAAACGAAATATGGTTTCGATTTTTCAATGATAATGCTAGACGATTAAATGAGAAAATTTTTTTCCTTCGTTAATCTAAGATGTAAATTTTCTTTTCTATCTTTCTTTCTTTCTTTCTTTCTTTCTTTCTTTCTTTCTTTCTTTCTTTCTTTCTACCTTTCTTTCTCTCTTTCTCTCTTTTTTCTTCTTTCTTTCTTTCTCTCTTTCTCATTTTCTCTTTTCTTTTCTTTTTTTTCTTTCATTCGCAGTAAACGCGTCAATTTATTTTTATTATCGAGTCGACGAATGAAAATTACGTCGGTTTTTTTAAAAGAAAAAGGAAAAACCAAAAAAAAGAAAAAAAGAAGAAAAAGAAAAAGGAAAAAGAAAAGAAATATTTTACATACAAATGAAACAACAAAATTAAAAGTTCAAAGAGCAATCATTTAATTCGAAGATATTGAACGAAAGGTGAAGAAGAAAAAAAGGAAAAAGAAAAAAAAACAAAAGAATAAAGAAAAATAAAAAAAGAACAGAGAGACCCAGCCAATCAACTCATTGAAACGAATCGTAGATTTTATTTTTAATAAAAAAAAAAAAAAGAAAAAAGAAATGAAAGGAAGAGGAGAAAAAAAAGATTTAAAAAAGGAATGAGAGAGAGAGAGAGAGAGAGAGAGAAAAAAAGAGAGAATAAGAAAATAAAAAGAAAACGTTCACGTTCGAAGCAATAATAATCCTTTCTTTATAAATCCCATTGAGTCTCTTTATCCCTTCCATTCCTTTACCCTAACCAACAACCCCCTCCCAACAAACCTCCACCTATTGTCCTTAAGGACAATAAGCTTTCGCCACTTGGACGGACGGGTTTAGTCAACAAATCCTACTTCGTCGCGAGTTTTGTTATATAATACTCCACTTGTATACTTTTCTCTCTCTCTCTCTCTCTCTTTCTATATATATATGTATATATATATATATATATGTGTGTATTTATTTATTTATCTATATATCTATCTATCTCTATTTGTCTACATACAGAAAGGAAATAGGAAAAAAATAGAGAAATTCGTTTGAAACAAATTTTTTAAGCCAATGAAAGAAAAAAAAAAACGTACAAACACGAACGATTATGAAAATTTCACCAGGTAATTTATTATCGAGTTAATCGTTATTGTTCCATATAATATATATTTATATATATATATATATATATATATATATATATATTTCTTATATAAAGAATTATATATATAATATATTCCTTTTAATCTTTTCATTGCTAATCAAAATCACAATAAAAATAAAAAGAACAGAAAGGGAGAGAGAGAGAGAAAATGATAGAAAAAAAATCGAAATAGAGAGAAAGAGAGAGAGAGACAGAGATGAAAATATTTGTCTGACACGTGACTCAAACAGGACTATAATATTTTCGGTTATCTTATTATCGTTCCATTCTTCGGAACAGAAGGCAGACATAGCGATGATAAAAATCTTTTTGTGAACGCATAATATCATAATAACTATGTAAATCCCTGTAGGGTGCAAGAACCACGAATAGAGAGAATCGGGTATTCGTATGCTAAATATCATCTCTCTCTGTCTCTCTCTCTCTCTCTATCTATCTCTCTCTGTCTCTCTCTCTCTCTCTCTCTCTATCTATCTCTCTCTGTCTCTCTCTCTCTCTCTCTCTCTCTCTCTCTCTCTCTCTCTCTATCTATCTCTCTCTCTGTCTCTCTTTGTCTCTGTCTCTGTCTTTCTTTCTCTTTATCTCTATCTATCTGTTTATATTTATCTTTCTCTCTCTCTCTCTCTCTCTTTTTCTATCTCTCTCTCTCTATCTTCTTTGCTCTACTCAACATATGCTGTTCTTTATCATACAACATATACATACGTGTTTACACGTGTATTTATATGTACACGTGTATATATGTATATATATATATATATATATATATATATATATATATATATATATATACATACGTATACATGATAATGAGTTCAGTGACCTCAAAGGGAAAAAAAAGAAAAAAAAAATGAAAATAATATGGCAGTATAATGAAAGAATTATTAACATGTCTACACTCGGTATAAGATTCAAATAATGTTAAATTAACAATCACGTAGAAATTTCTTTTTTTTTTTTCTTTTTTCTTCAACTTTTTTGTTTCTTTTTTTTTTCTTTTTTTTTTTCTTTTTTTTTTCTTCGTTAATGGAATAGAAAAAAATCAAAGTCGATTGATCTCTCTAAATCGAACTGTGTTATATGTAATGCATATCAATCGTTAGATCTTTATATTAATTAAGTTCTCATATTTCTATTTGCTTTGGGAAATGATAGATAGCAAATCATCAGGCAAAATGATAACGCTAATGAATTTTTTATTAGAATATTTTAAAAATATTTTTAAAATATTCTAAATTATTTATTGTAATGTACTTTCATTCCTGTACAATATTATATTTAATATGAAAATTAGAATAAAAATTATAA
Organism: Vespa mandarinia; assembly: GCF_050613455.1. Taxonomy (NCBI): domain Eukaryota; kingdom Metazoa; phylum Arthropoda; class Insecta; order Hymenoptera; family Vespidae; genus Vespa; species Vespa mandarinia. The sequence continues at coordinate 1,817,022 of NC_140827.1, read as the reverse complement.
TACAGATATTATTAACAATATTCATTCTATGGAAAATAATATGCTTAAGTTAAGTAAATTATAATACAGATATTATTAACAATATTCATTCTATGGAAAATAATATGCTTAAGTATTGTTATAAGAAAAAAAATATTCACATTTATTGAATTAAATTTGTGACGTAGTAATAAAATGTAATAAAAAAAAAAAAAAAAAAAAAAAAAAAAAAAAAAAAATCATACTGAAATTATTCTACGATATTATTAATGATAATAAATATTATTAACGATGATAAAAATAATTAAGTGGAATTATTATTTCGAATGGGTATAAATGAAATAACACAAAAAAAAAAATCGAAGAAATTGTAATGAGAAAATTAAAATTTTAATAATTCTCTAATAACATATAATTATGTACAAATGTAAATAATTTTATAAATTAATATTTATTATGTTAATTCATGAATAATTATATTTAAATCTTCTCTCACTCTCTCTCTCTCTCTCTCTCTCTCTCTCTCTCTCTCTCTCTCTCTCTCTCTCTCTCTCTCTCTCTCTCTCTCTCTCTCTCTTTCTCTCTAACATATCAAACATATGCTCTTTCAAACATATACATATGTTCGCACACGCATACTCACACACACACACACACACATATACACATATATGAGAAGAATAGGATGATTGTAGAAAAAAAAAAAAAAAAAAAGAAAAAAAAAAAATAAAAATAAAAATAAATAAAAATAAAAATAAAAATAAAAGAAAAAGGTATTAACCGTACACATTTAGATTCTACTCTATCTCTTTATTGAGACAAAGATCAATTTGGGATTAAAAATAAATCCTTCGAAGTTCTCCTTCTCAGAGAACTATTGACAAGTTGAAAATCCAAAGGAAAGGATTAATTATGTATGAAAGTTTCCCCCCACGCCTCCTCCTCCTTTCCCCTCTCCCCCCTGCCCTCCCCTCCTCCTCCTCCTCCTCCTCCTCACCCCGATTGATTCCGACGCGACTTTCGAAGGATACAGGCAATAAGGACGTTCCTGAAAAAGAATTTGCAATTAAAGTCCTTTCATCCTGTAAACGATCCCAAGGAAGAACGTGGATCAATGTGATGTGTTGAGAATGATGAGGGTGGGGCGGAGGAACAGGGTGGGGGGTGGGGAGGAGGAGGAGGTGGTGATGATTGAGACGGAAAAGAAGGGAGAGGAATGTTCGGAAAAAAAAAAGAAAAAACAAAAAAAACAAAAGGAGAAATAAAAAACGAAACATGACGAAACGAAGAAAGAATTAATAAAAGAAGAAGAAGAAGAAGAAAAAAAAAATATAAAGAAGAAGAAAAAGGAGGAAAGAAAAGATAAAATATAGGAACAAATTTTAAAATGAAACGATTATTTTAAATGTGAAGAGGGATTAGGCTAGCGTTTGTTAAGGAAAAGGAGACACAACGAAGTAATTTCTCAAGTTTTGAATATACACACACACACACACATACACACATGCGCACGCACGCGTGCACATGCACACAGAAAGGAAGAGATTACTATTGGAGGGTTTGGTAAAGTAAACGAACGAAAATCTTAGCTAAAGATTTCTCCTTCTTGTTGTGGCGTGGGGGGTGGTAGTATGTATGTATTTATGTATGTATGTATGTATGTATGTATGTATGTATGTATGTGTAAAGTGGCACGATACCTTTCTTGTGAATTTCTGTTTACTTTGTTTGAAACGATGCGAATACTTCCCAGCAAGGTTCTCTCACTTTGCTTTTTTTCTCAGGCTTATATTCACTATAATCTGATCGAACAGATGAGTTCTTTCCTTTTGTTCCTTTTTTTTTTCTTTTTCTTTTTTTTTTCTTTTTTTCCTTTTTTCTTTTCTTTTTTCACGCGAAGCGTTTTCTCTGTAGAATTTTATTATTTTCATTTACTTATTTATTTTTGCTTTTTTTTTTTCTTTTATTTTCTCTTTTTCTTTTTCTTTTTCTTTTTTTCCTTTTCTCTTCGTCGTCATTAAAATTTCATTAAAGTAATTTTATCATCTTTTGCATTGATAATTTGTCATACGTTTCTTTTTTTTTTTTTTTTTTTTTTTTTTTTTTTTATTATTATTATTATTATTAGAAAGGAGGAATGATAAAAATTAGAAAGTTTTATTTCGAAATTATAAAAAAAATGCGATCATAGAAAGGCGCGTTTGCATGAAAATGTATTGACAGATATTTTCGCGCGTGCGCGAACAATAATGACAAAAAGAATAAAGAATAAAGAAGAAGATAGTAGAAAAGGAAGAAGAAAAAGAAAAGAAAAGAAAAGAAAAGGAAAGGAAAAAAAAAGGAAGGAATTAAAGAAAAAGCATCAAGTAAAATCAATTCTAATGCTAATAAATGTTTTAAGGATAAAAGTAGTAAGAGTCAAGGGGATAACGACGACCAATCAAAAATTTTAGATGCCTTTCTTAAAAGATTTCTCTCTACGATTATTTTTTATTCCCTTTTCGTTGTAAAATTGTGATTATTTCATCGTTGAAAATCTCTCTCTCTCTCTCTCTCTATATATATATATATATATATATATATATATATATATATATATTTATTTATTTATCTACCTCACGAAACAAGATAGAAAGAGACGAAGTTTATAGGGCAAAACGCAGTTTGTAATTTTGGACTTGATGCGTACCGTTGGGGATTTAATGTATGTAAACTCGTGCCAAAATTTGATAATAAAGGTCAGAAGTTATGGTGATTATATTATTTCACTACGAATTAGAGATCTACCTCTCTTTGTTTTATTAATTAATAATTTATCCATATAGAAATTATGAAATTAAAGGAAAACAAAAAAGAAAAGAGAGAGAGAGAGAGAGAGAGAGAGAGAGAGAGAGAGAGAGAGAGAAAGAAATATATAGAAGTATATAAGCAGATTTAAAAAAAAAAAAAAAAAATAAAATTGAGAATTCCTTTTTTACTTTTCTTATGTTTCTTTTTTTTTCTTTTTTTTCTTTTTTTTTTTTTAATTTTCTTTTCTTTTTTTACGTTCGACTTTTATAATCGAATCAAATCGTCGAACGATTAGAATTAGAAATAAAAGTGTGCAAGAAAGAAAAAGAGAATGAAAAAGAAAAAGGAAAGATTACGAATAAATAAATCGAGATTCAAAATACGTCTTTTTTCTTATCTTCTTCCTGTTTTTTTTCTTTTCTTTCTTTTTTTTTATGATAAAATTAATTTTTTTTTTTATTGAAGATAAAATTAAAAAAAAAAAAAGAATAAAACGAAACGAAAGAAGAAGAAAATTCAATACCGTGAGATCATAAAAAGAAAAAAAAAAAATTCGTTCTCGCAAAATCTTGAAAAATGAATTAAATTTTTGTCTCGTGCAATTAATTTCTTTTTTTTTTTTCTTCGTTTTGTTCTTTTCTTATGTTCTTATTTCTCTTTTTTGTACTTTTATTTCTTCTTCTCCCATCTTCTTTTTTGTTCTCTTTCTGTCGTATAGATAAAAAAAAAAAATATTAAAAGAAAATAAAGAAATGTGAAAGCGTAAAAAAAAAAAAAAGAAAAAAAAGAAAAAAGAAAACGAAAATTCATCACTCGTCATATTCGTGGCTGATTTAAATTGCATGAATTTTTGTACTTCAATTAAAAGTGAAGTGTTTCTAAACTACAACTTCTTATCTTAAAAGTTAACTATTCCCTCATAGTAACTAGAAACTTTATTAAGGAGTACCTACTCTTAAGAAAATCGCAATTATGAAGACTTTCCGATATTAATGTTCAATTTTGGATAATTTTACGAAACTAAATAAAGCTTCTGAGACACTTTTAAGTCGCGAATGACTTTTCGTTTATCGTCATATCTCGTGATGTTCGATAATTGATAAGATATTAAAAAGAGAGAATGATTTAAAAGTCAAAGAAAAGTGTTAATGAATTTTTTCATCAAAAAATCGTCATTTGTATTGTCGAAAAATTTTTTTTAATAAACAATAATAAATACAATATTTCTGATAAATTTAAGTAATAAATCAAAATCGGCTATGATAAATATAAGTATAATATGAAGGAGAGAAAAGTTTTCTTTTATTTTTTTGTAATATTAAAAATGTGATATTAAAAAATATATGATGTATGATATTAAAAAGAAAAAAAGTAAAAAATAAAAAAAAAAATAATAAAAAAAAAATGAAAAAGAGGAATAATATAAAATTAATAAATTCATTTCTTCAATGAAATAAAATATTACGACGATGTTCTGAAGCTTCTCGACGATGATCAAAAAAAACAAAAAAAAAACAAAAAAATAACTAAATAAATAAATAAATATATAAGTATTAGGTTGGAAACTATGAAACGGGCATTTTTGTTTAGTTATTTATTTTCATTCAACACCCGTTTCATAGTTTCCAACCTAATATATATATATATATATTTAAAAAATATATATATATAAATAAATAAATAAATAAATAAATAAATAAATAAAGAGAGAAAAAAGGAAAAGAGTAATAGAACGAAAGAAGGACGAACGAAGGATGAAGTAATAGAATCTTTAAAAAAAAAAAAAAAAAAAAAAAAAAAATACAAAGAGAGGAAGAGAGAGGAGAGATGAAGGAAACAGAAAGAAGATGATGGATAAATAAAATATAAGAACGTAAGAAATAACATACGTACACTTCATTTTTGGCTCCTGCTGCTATCTCATTTATAATAAACTGAGGGATATTTTTCCGCGTGACGTCACACTCTTGAATATTTTCCTCGGCAACATCGCGCCTAGCTTTCGACGATCCTTTATCCCTCAACCCTCTCATCCCAAGCGCACCGACTCCACCCCAGCTCGAGTCGTCCACCCTACCTTCTTCTCAACCAACCCTCACATCCCTCGCTCCCCCATACCCCCCATCCCGGACTATCACACCCCGTACGTACGACGTATCACGAGAGATATTTTCGGCTGTATTTTTCAACGGTAGAGAATCGTTGCCGAAATAAGAAGGTAATTTGTCGAGAGCCGCCACGCGGAAAAGCGTACTACGCCTTATTGTGTATATATACATATATATATATATACATATATATATATATATATATATATATATATATGTGTGTGTAGAACCACACCTTCGGTTGAATACAGACGTACACAAAAATGGTCGGTAAAATGTATTTTAGGTAAAGAGAGTATGAGAAGATCCGTATGGCGTCGCATTTTCGTTTTCCATTCGCTATTTTACTCGCCCGCCCGCCCCCTCCCCCAACCCTCGCCCTCCCCCTACCCCTCCTACTCCCTAACAACCCTCCTATTCTTCCTCCTCCTTTTCGTTGGGAGATTCTCCATTTCGAACAAAAAGGGAAGAAGAGAGAGGAAAAGAGTATAAAAAAAGAAAAAGAAAAAAAAAAGAAAAAAAAAAAAAAGAAAAAAAATATTGGAAAAAGAAAAAGTACGAAGAAAAAGGAAAAAAAAAAGAGAAAGATACTGAAAAATATATTTCTTTCCGCCAAAAGCCGGATGGATTCGATCGATCCTTCATGTCCCCGTTGAAATACAAGTCGACAGAGTTGTTGCGATTTAATTTTGGATTCTCTTTTACTCTTTTCTTTTTTATTTTTCTTTTCTCTTTTTTTTTTCTTTTTTTTTTGTTTTCTCTTCCTTACCTCTTTTCTCCTCTCTTTTTTCTTTTTCTTTTTTCCTTTCTTTCTTTTTTCTTTCTTTTTTTTTTTTCTTTTTTCTTTTTTCTTTTTTCTTTTTTCTTTTTTGTTTTTTTTTTTCTCTTTCTTCTCTGAAGGAAGAAATTAAAAGAGGAGAAGTGTGTTGACGTCTCGTTGAAATATTACGCGAATAGTTGTTGCAATTTAATTTTGGATTTTTTTTTTTGTTTTTTTTTTTGTTTCGTTTGTTTATTTATTCATTTATTTTTTTTTTTTCAATTATTTATTTGTTTATTTTTTTAAGAAAGAAATTAGAAAAAGATAAATGTTAGGCGTCGTTGAAATATTGCTCGAATAATTATTGCAATGTAATTTTGGATTCTGTTTTTTATTTTTATTTTTATTTATATTTTTATTTTTCTTTTTCTTTTTATTTTTATTTTCTTTTTTTTTCTTTTTTTTTTTCTTTCTTTCTTTCTTTCGTTCTTTCTTTCTTTCTGAAGGAAGAAATTAAAATAAAAGAAAAATATCACGTCTCATGGAAATATTACTCGTGTAGTTGTTGCAATTTAATTATAAATTTTTTTGTATTTTTTTTTTTATTTGTTTATTTATTTATCTTTCTTTTTCCGATGGAAAAAATTAAGAAAGAAATAAATGTCAGACGTCGTTAAAATGTTGCTCGAATAGTTGTTCGCAATTAAATTTTGTATTTTCTTTTTACGTTTATTTTTCTTTTATTTATTTACTTATTAATTAATTAATTTATTTATTTGTTTTTTTTTTTCTTTTTTTTTTTCTTATTTATATATATTTATCCTCTTTTTTGCCCTGAAGGAAAAAATTATAAGAAGAGAAAAATGTCGCGTCCCGTTAAAATGTAACTCGAAATAGTTGTTTTTAATTTAATTTTGAACTTCTTTTAAAATTTTTGTCCTTCCTCCTTTCATTCATTTATTTACCTTTTCTTATCTCCGAAGAACGTAATTAAAGGAAAGAGAAAAATGTCAATTACCATTAGACGGCCGAGTTCTCGTGGATTAAAGATTTCTATTCTTAAAGAATAAGTATTGTTCTATCATAGTTCTAATAATCAGAATGTTCCTCATATTAAAACACATCTACGTGCTTAGAGCCGTGGTCGTGAATTTAAAATGATTCATTTCAATGATTGCCAATTATAAAAGTTTACGTAAGTACGTAACTAATAGATAGATTTTATTAGATATTATGGAGAAAAAAGAAAAAGAAAAAAAAAAAAAAAAAAAAATACAGTTATAACAGTGATTTGGAATTGGGGAATGGCAAGCATCGATCTGAAAAAAAAAAAAAATAAAAAAAAAAAAAATAAAAAAAAGAAAAAGGAAAAAAAAAATGATTGT